>NW_021164315.1:0-20494 GCF_004324835.1 Dendronephthya gigantea | reverse complement strand
ACTGTAAAAAATAATTTACCCCATCGTTGATTGTGACATCATCGTCATGCGAACACGGGCCCTACAAGTAAGCAATGAAACACCACGTTAACTGGATGGAGAGCTATTGTGAATAACGTCATATATGGAAAAGCTGTTATTGTGTTTCGTTTGAATTCCTCAAATCACAGATCATACCTCTCTCTTTACTCCGTCTTCCACACGCCATGTTTCCAATTTCCCTGCATTGTTTCTTTCTTTAAACTCCATGCATTTTTTCCAAACACGTTTTGGTAAAGAGGAACGAATCCAAAACCAAACTGTGATATTGTCCTCTTTCTTCAAAACCGTCCCGCCATTGATTGCTTGACATCTTGGAGCGCAGTAATCCTTCTTACTATCAGGACCAAAACAAGCACAACACTAAAATGGAAAATATTTCCGTTTTGCAACACTGTATATTGTTAGAGCCCTATCGTATATACCTCTCCGTGATCACAGCCAATAAATGATGTTTGATTGTCCTGAATTCCGGAACGTTCAGACACAACACTGTAGCTATATCATGTAAGAAAAGTGAAGAAGTTCTATAGACTTATAGCGTTGCGTCATAGAGCCTAACTTTGGGAAGGCTGAAAAAACCGCTGAATAAATCAAACAAGACGAACATAATTATTTATAATCACCTGTACGAGCCTGATGTATCGACATGATAATTAGAAATATAGGCAAAACCCTTTTGACAAGGTTGCTTAAAACATCGGTTCATCTTATTCTGTTGGACAAAATGAGGTTAGTTTCTTTTCTTGTCGAAAGACCTGCATTGGTTGCATTTTTGGCATTGTTGAATAACAGTAATTTTACATACCCATCCTAGTCCAGGCGCAATTGAAGCTCCAAATCGCGAACATTTGAAGTTTTTGGTTGGTATCTTTCCAGTCATGAGGTCTTTAACGAAGGCAACTTTACCAATTCCTGGGTATCGATGACTGCATCCTCCTTTGTTGGACATTAGCAATTTCGAGAGCTTGCGGGGGGATTTGAAACGATAATACCTTGAAAATATAGGGAGAAACCTTGGTCACTTTGAAACATGAACCGTTGTAGGCTATTTAGAACAGCATCAGGGTGGCTCAACGAAAAACGAGACGACAAGAACAGCATTTGAAATAACAACGATTTACTTACCAGTGTGCTCGTGTATCGCGAAAATCTTCTGACATGGAAATTTGAACTCGGAAATCCAAGATTTCTTGCTCACCAAATGCACTTGACCACCTTGGCTTACCGTGGGGGTGGATGAAAGAAGCGTTGGAAGGAATAGCCCAGGTTTCTGGTGTGTCTTTGACGCCAATCAACAAGAATCCTCCACCGTCTGTTTCAACATCGCACCATGACTAAAATCAATCAGTTGTTTACTAGTTTTCTAACTTTTTCGTGATTGATATCAATGTGAATGTCTAAATAAACAAAAATAAAGTAGCCACTTTATTAACCCTACCTTTTGCGGACCATTTCGTGTCTGAATCCAGTAAACTCCACTTTTCGCTTTTGGAACATTGTCCACAATACCAGAACAATCTTTCGCGGATCAAAATAGTTGCCATAGGAGTGACCTGAACAATAATAGCGTGGTGATCCAGTTAACTCTGTTGTTTTCCATTTGAGCATATGTTATAAAATATATAAATACCATTCATCGTTTCCCATTGATATTTTCCATCGTGTTGAACACAAGCCAGGATTTTATCATCATCATTGTAATCTTTCACAACCACAAACTTTCCTCGTTTTTCTGCGGTGCAAAGACCAGGATCGTATGGGTTGACCTGTTGTGTTAATAGTTATTACTTAATATTCTTGTAATTTTGCATGGTGACATCAAATAAGCAAATTAGCTTGTAGGTACACCACAAATTAATTCATTTTGCACTGATGAAGGCCCAGGTTAACGGACCGAAAGCTTTGCAGTGGATTAAATACTTACGTGGTGTACCTACAAGCTAATTTACTTACTTAGTTAATACTTTAACACAATTCCTGTTTTACTTAAGTCGAGAGTTACAAAATAACCTTTACCATAATGAGCATGTCAAGGTGGCTGATGTAATAGAATATTTCTATGTATTTTACTGTCAACAATGACCGATTTCAATACAGAAATAAAGACAAATTTACATTCGGACTATTTCTTATCAGTGAAAATGACTTGTTCACGATCATATCAACTAAATGGAAACCAGACTTATGTCTAACCAGGCTTTGGGGTTTCCATGCGCCCGCATTCTTTGTATATTCGTTCCTGCTCCGCAGTGTATAAGCCTGCATGCTATGTTCTATGCCGCGAAAATTCCTAAGATTTGCATATTCAAATTAGCTTGAAAATTGAAATTAAGCTTGTTATGATATTCTGGCGAACAAAGACGAATTACAAAAATAGAAAGATTATAAGAAAGACTGTCTTCAAATTCGTTTTCGCAGTTTGGATGTGTCTACTGTCCATAGAAGAGGATTGTATGCGGCCTAATTTTGTATTCCTGCATTTTGGAAAGTCGCTAATAGTTAGTACATTGCCTTAAATTTTTAATGCAAGATGTCTCCGTGTCTGTAGAGATTACACTAATATAACCCAGTGTCTTCAAAAGGAAAGGTAAATCAAATTAGAACTTTATTTTCGAACTGGAATACACGTATTTAATTATCACTAGTAAAGTACCATGCAAAAAGGCGAGCTAGTTTGCCCTTTTTATTTCTATCAGTTTATATTGTTCTAGCTTTGTGTTCATTGATGCATCCGCAATCATATAGGAAAGTTTCGCAGGCTCATTGCTCAAAATATTTGCAATGAAGCGATGACCCTATGAAAAATCATCTCTTGTTGATACCGTGTCGTATATTTTGACCCTACCGGAAAAAAACTTTTTCATACTTCCAGGTCACTCTATCAGCTCTAAAACGAATAATTAATTAGATGTATGAACTTAACTAAATATAAGTTGTTTCAGGCATAGTCGATGCACTTCTACAATTCTACTTATATATAAATGACCCGAAGTTACGCGGTATCACTTTGACTTAGAGGTTTGACGAAAGCATGCAAGTCTGAAAAACAAAGGTGCAACGCTTTGCTTCGCTAAAATAATAATCCCACATGCAAACAATCTAGCATATAGTTATATAAGCGTCCAAACCCTTCAATTGCAAGAATGAGAAGTACCAAGGAAACTTTACATAAGATTACGAGCACATAAAATCGACTAAGCACAAGCCATAACAGTATTTGTCCATGCATGTTTGAACGTTTCAGCCATGAAAATCTGTTTGACTAATGATCAGGGAATAAATATAATAAATTGATTCGATACAATGATTAACGTATTTTATACGCGTGCACAAATTAGTGAAGTAATAAACTTATGTGTACTTACAGCACAAAGGCTTGACACAAAAGTTGTGGCAAGCACAGCTGACAGCAACCTCATTTTTATTTCAACTTCTTTAATCGAAAAAAGTTAGTCTTCACTCTTGCTAAAACTCACCGCAAATAAGAAAAATGTACTCAACGATCAATTATATCCATGCATTACAATAGATGTTTGACGAATTTGTTTTGCTGAAGCAAGATTATTCGTGTTAGGTAAACAATAGTGCACTTATCACGTCAAAACGCATTTGCCAGATATGGTATATTTTGTTACTTTTTTAATAGTGCAATGGACATTTGCATCGTTTTTATTCAATGAAGCGCTTTTGTAAATAAAATACAAGGAATTAAAGTGAATTAAAGTGAAGGTGACTTTTTAGCTTAAGCAGACAACACAATATGATACGTCTTTCAAGTTGGCAGAGCATCCGTTTCCTGGTGGGAATTAATGTAGCAAGGAAGATAATAAGCATGTTGCAACCCACCAAATTGAATTAATAGATTTTTAATTACAATAGGACCGCACAAAAGAGATTATGTACTGTGTCTTCAGAAAGAATGTTCACATGATTTTACTGCCTCAAAACTTTATTCTTATACACTAAAGTGTGAATAAAATCCCAACTCATGGAATGGAGTTTTTCATGCTCTTCACGGGTTATATGTGACATATATCAGCGATTTATCAAAGAAAGCAGGATTCATCGTTTAGTAAATATTTAAAATATTTAAATGACCACCTCCAGAGTGCGTAGATTGTCTAATCTAAAGTTAAAAACAGCCCAGGAAATGACTTACTTGCAAGGTATTCAAAAAATTATTGCTTAATTTTCGCATCGTATACAGTCATGCTTCACCTTGTCTTCTTCCTTGCCGGCGCCCCTGAGCGTGGTAAATCTCTCCCCAATGACGCTGTAAAGATGATCGATGGGGATAAACTGTTTTCATCGTCGGTGATCAAAGCAATTCTGGCAATCTTTACATTTACCAACCATCACTGACGAGTAGGCATGGTTAAGAATCATATAAGAGGAAGAATTAAGGGTCTGTAAAATTTCATTTTTGCAAACAAACATACATGCTATACCCGACGAATTTTTTTTCAAACCAATAATCATATCCAACTATACCAGAAAAACACAACACTACACTAATCATAATATGAATACTCGTTCCTTATACTATAACTATAAGCTTGTAAGTAAAAATCAAATGGAAAAAGTTTTGCTTAACGGACGAGAATGTATCCCATTGCTCTGGCGTTCTTATCTCCGTTGTCTGCTCCACATTTACCAACGTTACCAGCGGTGTTAAGAGGAGCTTGTTTTAAACCACAATATGGAAAATTACCATCACCTCCAAAGCCGACGAAAGAGTCTGGGGAACTACAGCGATTTTGCTGATTTGCGGCTAAGCCCAACCGAACTCTTACATATCTTGTGCCAAAATACATATTAAATCCTTCTTTATTGCAATGGTGCTGTAAAGATGATCCATGGATGAGCTGTTTCCATTGAGAGCGGCCAACGTGAGTCTGACGATACCTGCCGTCAGCGATCAGATCATACAAGGACGATGCTGGATACGAGAAAGAGAAGGCTCTGAGTTGACCACCATATTTCATCGCGACACAAATCTCATTGAATGAAGTTTTCCAATATGTTGATCCTTTGAATTCTCGGTTGTCAAAACCTCCGTTTCTTCCATCGTCATCGTCGTTGTACGTGGTGTTGTCTGTCCAATAACTGGAACTGTATCTGAAAGTACTCTAAAATAAATTCGTTAAAATTATCCTTCACAACTCCACTAAACTTATACGAATAACGAGAACTGCAACTAAAATGCCCTAAAAGAAGATACGTTAACCTTAAGTAGACTGCATCATCATATAGTCATCTATAATAGTTTTCCACGGTAATTCTCACCTGGTTTCCATCAATTTTCATCACCATCGTCCACCCACCACCAGAACAATTTGAGACTGACGACATCTGACAGTAAACTTTCATTACTTGATTTTGTCCAACGCTGATTTGATAAACACCACTACCAGGGTTGCTAGCAGATATAACAAAACATACTTTAACGCTGAGATTTTCGTTTTTCGGGATCCACTTTGCATAAATTTTCTTCATTAACAAGCATGAACCTGATTTGAATGAACTAAAGGAAGTTATACTATACCTTTGATTCCTTATTTGCTCGCAGGATGCATAAGTCAGCACTTCCACATATTTAAAATGCAAAAAAGTGGCGCTGTTTATGAACACTACTGCGCTATTTTGAAGACTATTTTATGGGGGGTGGAGATATTTGTCAAATTGAACAGATATTACGTATATTTATATAGTTTTGCGACAAAATTTTGTATTGCAATAATACTCAAGCACTGCTGTGTGTAGAACACACTTTTTAGAACTGCACATTGCTGTTGCATGATCACAATTTCTTACTGCCTTGATTAAATTATCAAGTACAAGTGCCCGCATGTCGTACCTGCTTCTTGCGGTTTTGTTGCCTGTGGCTTTGGACTGGATGGAACACGATTTGTTGGCTTCTAGAAATACATAAACATATCTCATATTTTCACAGTACAGAGAGAATAAGCGAGGTCAATAATCGGTTTATTATATGGCTGAACTGCATGAGACATCCGGGATACTGGTCCAGATACGGAATATACGGAACGCGGTCCGTGTTTTACGCTTGTCAACCAATCAGAATACAGGATTTTGAAAGCTATATAATAAATCATTATCACATGGTTGATGGTTCATCTACACTTCATCAAATTTCACGTCACTCATTTTTGAGCAATGATTATTTACTTAATTAAGGATTGTTTTTTTATATGCACACACATGCAGTTTAAACAGAATATGAACTTACTTCATCTGATTTTACAAGTTTATAGTGGTCAAAGCTTGCATTTTTTATTAAATTTCTTTTTGGTTCCTCTGAGTAGGACGTTTTGAGTAATTCACAATTTGGTTCTTCAGGAGACTTTGTGTTTTTTTGAAGTTTACAGATCTGCACGAGTCTCCATCCTTGTAACATTCAGTGATGCAATCTTTTTCAGAATCTACGTGAATATGCCTGATTCTTGATGCATTACAGTCGAGGCGATGATCTTTGAAATAGAAAAAATTACGTAGCAAATAGTTGTGGCTCCAACACTCATAAATTATTTCATCGAAGTTTACAGACAAAGACCTGTCATTTGAAACGGAGGGGGCTTGTAGGAGAATCTCGAAATATTTAAAACCTTTTGGGTCCCCCAGAGACCCACTTATCACATAATGCAATTTTCAAAACCCCCAGTTTAATTGAAAAAAATTTAACTCCTCCCCCCCTTCACCTTTGACCGCTCTCTTATGCATAATAATTATATAAACCAGTATTACAGGTTTGGCAACACATTTTAATTATGCACATTATATGCGGTAGTATACGCATTATATAAGACTAAAGTACCCGTGAATTTTGGCCTACAGGAACTCGATTTTATATTTTTTGGCGCACTGGAAGTGTAACGTGCTTCACTTCCTTATTTTTTTAACACCTTTCAGTCCTGACTTCTATATACAATCTATATTCTAAAGCGTTTGCTTCCATGCAGTGCTCATGTAGTATATAGTTACGTCAGTTTAACAGCGCAACAACAATTACTATTAGTCTATTAACGTTATTAATATACTGAATATAGTTAGATGTAGATACGTTCCAATATAACCAGGGAGCAGCGTGGCAGCATTTTTATTAAACAACTTCGCATCAAATGTGGCATAACAACTGCCTAAAATAAACAGAAAAGCTTTTCGACGTTTCGACCCAAGGGCGTTCGTTTGGAGAGTAATATGATATATAGCCATACGAACTTTCTTGACGAATTCCCTTCACGACGAGAGAAGTGTTTTTGTCTAATTTTGTCAGTCTTTATGCCACATTTGATGCGATACTGACATACTGCATGTATAGAGTTAGTTAAATTCGTCGCTTGTACAAAACACACCTTTCTTTGAAAGATCGAAACAAACGCCGATCTGTTCTCCAAAAGTTTCAGCATTCAAAATTGCCACAATCCATAAACCTAAAAGAATATGAACTGAACGCGGCATCCAGCCTTTGCAAGATGAAAGGAAAACTGCTTCAGCCATCTTTTTGAACAGGTGCAATGTGATGTGCCACTTATACTTTTAGCAAAACAATGGATACGTTTTCAATGCCTGCCGGGATGTATACAGAACAGCAGTTATTTTCCAGCAGTAATGCTGATATATTGTGACATGCACGATTATAATGCAATAAAGTTCTAAAGACGAGCGTCGGACTGACGAATGCCGCATTCGAATAAATAAATTTGCTGAATTTAGGGAGCGTCGTTTTTGTTTTTATAGGTGCATTTTCTCTAAGTATTTGTTGACTTTAGCTACTTTTCTTTATACACAATTTAAATTAATGCCATGTCGCAATGTTGATGAAAAGCGATATAAAAAGTAGCAACCCACTGCAAGTATTTATGGGAAATGCTTCCGCCGATCGCTTGAACGACAAATGTTATTTATCGGCAACAAAAAAGACATGCAGACCTAATTGGTACTGACATAGGTTCAACGTAGTGGCTCCTAAAGTGTTGCGGTCCATCGGTTTATCTCTAATTAGAACGTTTTCAGTGCCCTTTGATAAGTGATATTAGAAAATGTTTATTAGAGTTAGTATAATTAGGATATGCGCTTCAATTTAAACATATATTTAGAATTGATTACAGACCCAAAGTTAACGAACGAGTCAGGCCAAGTTAGTTGGTCAAAGTCCAAATATCATCAAACACCTGCATGCATGAGAAGCATGCAACGCAGCCTGTTGACCAATCAAAAGACAAAATAATTTTCATCTTTATTTATTATGTTTACATTAGGGTCTTCGGAGGTCTATTACTTCTGCCTTCGTTTTTAATAATTAAAATTGTATATACTGTGTATATCTTCAGATCAGTGATGATGAAACTTGGCACGTCAGAGCAGGGAAGGGGCTTATTTCACATGCCGTAAATTTTTACATTGTGCTAGTTTGCTCACGAAGGCCGGTTAAGAATACGGCACTAAATCCAATAACAGTAGAAAACCTTTTATGTATTAAATAGCTGTACAAGGAATTATATTTGCAATATGAGAGGCCTAAGGGTTGATTGTATGCATAACAATATAGTGGGAATATTAACCGAACTTTCAGATCGCTATATTACAATCATACTTGGAATAAGAGTAGTCTTAGAATAAGAGAGTGTTACTGTCATGTAAGAGAAATCAGCATTGCAATATTACTATTGTATTTAAAAGATACATACAAGATGAAATTCTATATTTGTGCAGGTGATCACGGTGGAGCTTTATGAAAAGTGCCTACAATATGCTACAGGCAATATAGGTGTTGGTAAAATATAATAACTACAGTAAGGCAAAGTATGACAACCAGAATGCTGGCAATATAACAAGTGTACATATAATTTCAGTCGCATATTCTAGCTACAACGTAAAATTTACGTGCAAGGCGGCAAAGATGCAAAGGTAATATTCCAAATTTAATACATTTCACCCTGATGTTATTTATACTAACTTGAGGTGGTGGCAAAGAAGTTTTTTTAACGGACCAGTACGTATCCCATTGCCCTGAGGTTCTTGACTCCGTTGTCTGGTGAACACATGGCAACATTGCCAGCGGCGTTAAAAGAATGTGCTCTGGAAGTGCAGTGCTGTGCATAACGTCCTTTACCACCCAGGCCGATGAAAGAGTCAGGAGTGTGGCAATCACTTTCCTGATTTGCAATGATGCCTAATCGAACTGTCAAATATACAGAGTTCCCAAAGTTAACGTTGAACCCTTGTTTGTTGCAATTACGCTGTAAAGATGATCCATGGATGAGCTGTTTCCATTTTGAGCGGCCAACGTGAGTTTGTCGATAATTACCGTCAGCGAACAGATCATACAAGGACGATGCTGGATACGAGAAAGAAAGGGCTCTGAGTTGACCACCATATTTCATCGCGACACAAATCTCATTGAATGACGTTTTCCAATATGCTGATCCTTTATATTGTCTGTTGTCAAAACCTCCCTTTCTTCCATAGTCATCGTCATTGTATGTGGTCTTGGACGACCAATAACCGGAGCTGTAGTCGAAAGTACTCTAAAATAGATCCGAAATATAGGTGAAACTGTCCTACACTCCGTATTCAAACCTATACATATGACATCAAATAGTCTCTTCCACGGTAATTCTCACCTGGCTCCCATCAATTTTCATCACCATCGTCCATCCTCCACCAGAACAACCTGAGACTGACGACATCCGACAGTAGACGTTCATCACATGATTTCGTCCAACGCTCATTTGGTAAACACCACTAGCAAGGTTGCTAGCAGATGTAACAAAATATATTTTTAACGCTGAGATATTCGCTTTTTAAAATTAATATTTCACAAACAATTTCCCAGGAACCTGATGTGCATGAACTTGGAACTGAAAGAAGACTTTATATATTTAGTTACAATACCTTTGACTCATCCATATTTGTTTGCAGGATGAATGAGTCAGCACTTTTACATCTTAAAGGAACAAAAAATACATCATTAGATCATGGTCCAAAAATAGCCTTTTAAACCCTGAATATCCCGAATTCGTAACAATAAAGAAGATTACCTTTAGTTACTCCTGCAAACTTATTATTGGTCACGCGTTTGAAACTTTCTACTGCCCGTTGAAAACTTTCAAGTCTAGTAGTTAGTCTGCCGATGACACTTTCAATCTATTTACGAGGAAAAAAAATGAATATTTAGTTGACACTCATTTGCCACGACATTCACAAAGAACAGCCTGGGATTGTTGCATCCATCTTGTTGTAAATTTATGCAGAACGATAACACATAAATCTCATATCATATTAATCAAATCTGAGTTGATACCATTTCCTGTGGGCATGTTTAACTTTCCATTTTTATTTATCCACAACAAATCTTACATCCTGCTGAGTGGCCAAAGCTTTCCATTGAGATCTTTCTTTGAAATACATTTCCCTGTCATCAGATCGATAGGAGAGAAGTCCTTCTATCTTTGGGAGTTTGTTCATTGATTGAGCATCAGGAACCACTGCAACCTGCATAAAATTTTGGAGAACTGCGTGAACTACACTAAACCAACACTAGGCAAAAAAGACTCAAGTCATATTCATGCTGTAACCATCAATTTACCCCATCATTGATTGTGACATCTTCACCATAGGAACAAGGACCCTACGCAAATAGTAAAGTGATATTATAAACAATACAAAGAAAAAGAATGTTTATCAACCTTCTGGTCTTACAAACTTGTGATTGTAAAAATGCAATTTGATTTAGTCAAACCAATCTCTCGTACCTTGTATATCCCGTACCTCGGAAAAATGTTTTATAATCTTATACCTTTTTTCGTAATCCATCTTCCACACGCCATGTTTCCAATTTCCCTGCATTGTTTCTTTCTTTAAACTCCATGCATTTTTTCCAAACACGTTTTGGTAAAGATGAACGAATCCAAAACCAAACTGTGATATTGTCCTCTTTCTTCAAAACCGTCCCGCCATTGATTGCTTGACATCTTGGAGCACAGTAATCCTTCTTACTGTCAGCACCAAAACAAGCACAACACTGAAATGGAAAATATTTCAATTTTGCAACATTGTAAATCTTCTTCTTGTTAGAGACTTTTATCGAATATACCTCTCCGTGATCACAGCCAATGAATGATGTTTGATTGTCCTGAATACCGGAACGTTCAGACAAAACACCGTAGCTATATCATGTAAGAAAGAATGAAGAGGCTCTTTATATTAGCATTGTACAGTAGTTCCTTATCATAATTACAACATAATTACAGATCATAATTACAACATAGCCCTTTATCAAAAAGGCGCATTGTGAATGTTATGTATGTGTTGCTATTTCATAGCACAGGCTGCCCACGCCTGCCTCTCTAAGCATAGGGCAGTGGGGCAGCTACCATTTCCCCGCCGTGGCTTTGGCACCCTTACCTGACTTTCTTAATACCCTCCTAACCTGTTTACAATGCCCATGACAAAGCAAATAATGCAAGACGACGTAATAATATTTATAATCACCTGTACGAGCCTGATGTATCAATATGATAATTCAAAATATATGCAAAACCATCCGTGCAATCTTGTTTAAAACATGGTTCATTTTACTCTGTTGAAATAAAATGAGGTTAGTTTCGTTTTGGAACTCCACGAGTTCCACTTTTGGGCGACGTTTCGAGTGGTCATGAAATATTTGACAACTTATGAGGGTTTAGCTCGATCAGGATTTCAACAATTTTAATACCCATCCTAGTCCAGGTGACATTGCACCTCCGAATCGCGAACATTTAAAATTTCTTGTCGCAATCTCTCCAGTCATGAGATCTTTAACGAAGGCGACATCACCAATGCCTGGGTATTGATGACTGCATCCTCCTTTGTTGGACATGAGCAACTCCGATAGAACACGAGGGGATTTGAAACGATAATACCTTGGAAATACAAAGAATACAGTAGCGTGAGCCGTGTGAAAAAAAGCTTTATCCGCTGGGGAAAACGAGACAAAGAACAGCATTTTTAACAACACCAATTTACGTACCAGTGTGCTCGTGTATCGCGAAAATCTTTAGAGGTGGAAATCTGAACTCGGAAATCCAAGATTTCTTGCTCACCAAATGCACTTGACCACATTGGCTTACCGTGGGGGTGGATGAAAGAAGCGTTGGAAGGAATAGCCCAGGTTTCTGGTGTGTCTTTGACGCCAATCAACGAGAACCCACCTCTGTCCGTTTCAACATCGCACCATGACTAAAATCAATAAAGTAGTTTTGTAATTTGTAATTTTCTAACCTCTTTCTTGGAAAAAGCAGTGTGAATGTCTTTAAAAGAAAAAAAACCTTACCTTTTGTGGACCATTTTGTGTCTGGATCCAGTAAGGTCCGCTTTTGCTTTTGGAACATTGTCCACAACACCAGAACAATCTTTCGCTGGATCAAAATAGTTGCCATAGGAATGACCTGAACAATAACAGCGTGGTGATACAGCACAATTCACATCGATAAAAGGAAAACATTATTCAGCAAAAGCTTCAACGATAATACAAGTTCTGGTATGAAGACTTGAACTTTTTCCCATCATAATATCAGAATAAATACCATTGATCATGTCCCACTGATATTTTCCATCGTGTTGAACACAAGCCACAATTTTATCATCATCATTGTTATCTTTCACAACCACAAACTTTCCTCGCTTATCTGCGGTGCAAATTCCAGGATCGTATGGGTTGACCTGTTGTTGCTACAATAAGATGGAAGTACATTAATAAAGCACCCGTGATTCACAGTTGATGAACAGTGACTGAACTATGTTGTTACAATTATTATAAGTTGTAGCATTTTCGAAAGGCATGTTCGTGGGCTACCTTGGGGTATTAAGATCTTTTATTGTCGTCGTTTCCTATAACTATACTTTAAGACGAGAGAGGGGAAAGGTCACAATTGTAGTGTTGAAAGACTTTTTCAGTGTTGAAAGAATCTTTTTGTAATTGTAACTAATTACACTGCCATGCAACTATGCTAGCACTTCAGTCGTCTGTTCTTCTAAAGACCCCTTTTAAACCACTACCTGCCAATCACAGATGATGATTGAAAACAGGCAAATGAAAGCATTATCAAGATGTTACATCATTTGCGCGCAACTCTGCTTGATCATGATTGCGAATAGATCCTAGCTAAGTTATGGCAACTAAAGTTTAGCGCTCTCTATCGTATCGACTCAAATTTTAGATATTTTCTGTTTGGATTCTAGCCTAGTTTTATGAAGCGTCGCGTGATTATCCCTCCACTAGGTTGACCTACAAACTTGATAGACGATAAAAAAAAAGTTTTGCGAAATATAAAACAGTATATACTCCAATAACGCTGAACATAATCAGCACAACCCAGTGGAACCTAGGAACTGCGATATTTCAAACGCAGAATGATTGTTTTTAGGCCTTTCAGTTTCAACAAATGACGCAAAATACGACTGACTCACTTCCGATATCGTCTTCGAATGATTATAAAATACCTTGCTATACTTTAGTACTCTAAATTTAGCGCTCTCTATCGTATCGACTCAAATTTTAGATATTTCTGTTTGGATTCTTAGCCCAGTTTTATGAAGCGTCGCGTGATCATCCCCCTCCTATATTATATTTATTATATTTATTATATTTATTAGGTTGACCTATAAACATGATAGACAATAAAAAAATAGAAAATACGTTACTATAGTCTTACTTCCGATATCGTCTTAGAATGATTATAAAATACTTTGTTTATACTTTAGTATACTTACATTCACAGCATGAAGCGTTGTAAAGAGGGTTAACACTAAAACTGCCGCCAACAAACTCATTTCAAGCTGCTTCAGAATGTGGCTTTTTACCCTTGCTAAATATTTCCTCAAATGACGGGACTGTAAAATCAGGATATCGAATTTCTATTGTCGAGGTGTAAGTTGATATAAACACTTGATGATGGATCTATGCAGAAATTTCATTGACGTACGCAAGTCCCGCTGAAATTGTATGCAGTCAATTTAAGGAAAAGGTTTGCGCGTCAACAGGATATATCTTTCATACATATGGTATGTGAATGACAAAGTTAATTGAGAGGCATGAGAGCTCTTGATTGAGCCAAAAAACGAGTTCAAGATATTTTCTGGTTTTGCCGCAGATATTACTGTCTTCTTTGGCGAATTCAAAGCGTTATGCAATTCAAAACACTATCGTTTTTTCAACTCTAGTTTCACTCTTATCGTACAATCCTCCTACAGCAAACTTTGTGTCGTCTTTCACTGTCAGTTATATAGTCGCTAGTTTTATTTTACCTCTACAAGATGTAGTCGTTCATCAACAGACGAATATTGGCGTAAATCATAGAAGCTTCAATTCTGGGAATTTGACATTGCTATAGTATGATCCAAAGAAGCGTGAAGTCTGATGCAATTTTCCTGCGTGGTCAATCATGGTAGTTATTAAAAAGAAATACCCCAGATATTAATTGCGACCCAAAAATGTCTATTTATAGATCAAGATAATATTTCCGTTTCATCTTCATGCATGTTACAAGAAATTCCGCATGTGCCGCTGTCCATCTAAATCAAAGATTCATGAAAAGTGCTTGCAATATACTAGAACTAGTGCAAAGTTACAACCTTTTAAATCTATATACTAGTGATAATAAGCAAAGTTACAGCCTTTTAAATCTATATACTAGTGATAATAAGGAAAGTTACAACCTTTTAAATCTATATACTAGTGATAATAAGGAAAGTTACAACCTTTTAAATCTATATACTAGTGATAATAAGCAAAGTTACAGCCTTTTAAATCTATATACTAGTGATAATAAGCAAAGTTACAACCTTTTAAATCTATATACTAGTGATAATAAGGCAAAGTTACAACCTTTTAAATCTATATACTAGTGATAATAAGCAAAGTTACAACCTTTCAAATCTATATACTAGTGATAATAAGAACATCAGTTAATTGGCTTTGACAAAAGGAAAGTAATCAAATCCAAGATGTGTTTGTTCAGTTAACGGACCAGTATGTATCCCATTGCTTTAATATTCTTTTCTCCGTTGTCTGATGAACACGTACCAACATTGCCGGCGGCGTTAAGAGAAGGTCCAGGGAGGCAATACCTAAACTGCTCATCAGCACCCAGGCCTAGGAAAGAGTCGGGAGAGTTGCACTCATTTTGCTCGTTTCCAAGGATGCCAAACCGAAGTATTCCATCATAATTGGAAGGGTTCACGTTAAATCCTTCTTTATTGCAATTATGCTGTAAAGATGATCCTTGGATGAGCTGTTTCCATTGAGAGCGACCGACGTGAGTTTGACGATACCTGCCGTCAGCGATCAGAGAATACAAGGACGAGGCTGGGTACGAGAAAGAGATGGCTCTTAGTTGACTACCATGTTTCATCGCGACACAAATTTCATTGAATGACGTTTTCCAATATGCTGATCCTTTGAACTCTCGCTTGTCAAAACCTCCGTTTCTTCCATCGTCATTGTCATTGTAAGTGGTCTTGGACGACCAATAACCAGAACTGTATCCAAAGGTACTCTATAAAGAGATTGAAAGAAACTCGTATGGATATAATTACTAAGAATAAACCTCAAACTGGGCAACTCTAACCTTGCTTCCATCAATTTTCATCACCATCGTCCACCCACCACCAGAACAACCTGAGACTGACGACATCTGACAGTAGACGCTTTCCACTTGGTTCGAACCAACACTGATTTCGTAAACACCACTTGCGGTATTATTGCTTCAAGACAAAATATAATCTGTTCAACTTTTATCAATAATGCAAAACCTATGTTTATATACATAAAATGAAGTGCAAAATATAGGAATTTACTGATTTAGCAATGGAGTAATTTTTGAAAATGATAAGCGAAGGATAGCTACGATTGTGGTAGACGCTTCCCGGCCGATTTTCCAATTATCATAACACATACCTTTGACTATCAAATATTTCCTTGCATGATTTAAATTCTGCAACACATTTAGAAATGGAAACAACAAGTGGAATTATATAATAAATAATTAAAAGAATACTTTAAAACAAGGATCTGAATTTTAACCCACATTAAGATGTTTGTTTGCATGCATGTGTGAATATCTTTTATATTCTCATCAATTCTTCGCCGATTTTCTCAGCTACTCTCCAAACGTGTGGAAAACAAGACCAAAAGTTTAGACATTTCATGAAATTTCTTTATTGGCGTTTCCAAAAGGTAGTCACATCTCAAATTGCATGTGGCATTTCGTTCAAGACCTATATACGCCTGAACAAGATTGAACTCAAGCAATTATAGGAGCCAAAAATTGTTTTGCCAATGGTAAACTTGCCCGTTTTACCGAAATTCTTAAGAGTGAGGTTTGTTCATGGTTGAATCAGAGTTCTTTACCTTTGCATGTCAGCCTTTGAACATCTTAAAACGAAAAAAAGAATATTATTAGGTGTATTCTACAGGATGTTCATACGCGTTGATCGCGCGATTGCGCTATTTTCTGCGTGTCTATAATTATGGTTAGCAATCACCCATTACCTTTTTTGATCTTTGTAAGATCATGGCTGATTTTTATAATAGCATTGTTGATGCTTGTAAGACCATCTTCAATCTGCTTGCGTTTTAATTCATTCAGATATTGCTTTCCAAGAATGTCCTTCTAAAAAGAAGGCACAACAAAAACAATCTCTTTGGAGAGCCGGTTGTGCATTTACTAAATTTAAAATAACTGATCTGTTATACTATTTTTACAATTATAACAAATTAAATCCCCACAAAACGCATTTAATCTTTTAATCCTCACAATATCAATATTGTACATAATTATTAAACATGGCGCATGAAGCGTTGTGATAAGACAGAATGCTGTAATTACTGCCGCAAATCTCATGGTTGAGTCAATCTTCGTCTGGTACTGTGTATAAAGCTTCCTTAATTGTCTTCTTCAGTCTCACTCCAAATGACAAGACTTGCTTTTCACATCAACATTTAAAGGGTGGTGCTGCAACATGTGTATTATTTCATAAATTGCATTGACGCGTAATGTTTTTGCGTTGTTTCACAACATCCCCCCACTATAAACATTCGACAATAAAAAATTAAAAAGACGTTTTGCGAAATATAAAACAGTGTATACTCCAATAACGCTGAACATAATCAACACAATCCAGTGGAACCTACGAGCTTTGTTATTTCAAACACAGGATGGTTGTTTTAGGCCTTTCAGTTTTACCTCCGATATCGTCTTCGAATGATTATAAAATACCTTGTTTATACTAGTACTTACATTCTCAGCATGTAGAGTTGTAAAGAGGGTTAACACTAAAACTGTCGCTAACATTTTCATTTTAAACTGCTTCAGATCGGAATGTGGCTTCTTACCCTTGCTAAATATTTCTTCAAATGACGGGATTTGTGAAATCAGGGTATCGAATTTGTATTGTCGAGGTGTAAGTTGATATGGGCGCGGGATTTAATCTGTGCCGAAATTTCATTGGCGTACCGCTAGCCCCGCGCTGAAATTGTATTTACTCAATTTATCATTTTGCACTCTCGAACGGAAAAGAATGATTGATTGAACCGCACTGAATGTAATTAATTGGAATTGCCCTTGACTTGACAGGATATATATTTCATAAATGTTGTGTGGGAGTGATAGAGTTCATTAATTGATAGCTCTTGATTTAGTCAATAAACGAGTTCAATTGTCTTCTTCGACGAATTCAAAACGTTAACTCTTATCGTATAATCCATCTAGTGCAAACTTTGTGTCTTCTTTCACTGCCAGTTAGTTGCCTAGTCGTAATTTACGTCTACGATATCTGGTCGTTCATCAACGGACAAATATTTGGTAAATCATAGAAGCTCCTGGTTACCGTAAAACTTTTCTGGCAAACGCCCTGGCACAATGCAAAAGCCGAAAAACAAAATTGAAATATTGAAATAAAAAACCCAATAGAAAATAAGTTGGCGAATTGTTGGCGAATTGTTATCAAATTCCACCGAAATTCTGTAAAATGTTTGTTGAAATCAGTTATAAGTCGGGCAATTTGTTCTCGAGAGTTGAGTAATTTGGCTCAAATTATTCGCGTGCCCCCCCCTGACAATTTCGCACGGTGAATTTCGCATGGTAAATATTACGAAAAAGTCAGAAAACGTCACAAATGTCCATTGTTTGCAAAAAGTTGTTTATTTCTAGATCAACGAGCCAGATAACATGGCATTAATATTTCAGTTTTATCCTCAAGTTACAAGATGAGATTATACGTGCAGGTGTAAACGATGTCCCAGGCTATATGAACTAAAGATTTAGAAAAAAGGAATCAAAATGCTAAATTCAGTGCGAGAATGACAAGCTTTTACTTCTCTACTAGTTATACTCAAAATTTCAGTTAATTGCCATTGACGAAAGGTATTAATCAAATCCGAGCGTTGTACATTTAACGGACCAGTATGTATCCCATTGCTTTCAAGTTCTTGTCTCCGTTGTCTGATGAACACGAGCAACATTGCCAGCGGTGTTAAAGGAGATAGATACTTCCCACAAACATACGGCCGTTCGTTAGAACCCAGGCCTATGGAAGAGTCAGGGCTGCGGCAGTTATTCTCCTGGTTTGCAATGATTCCCAACCGAACCTTAACACTCCGCCATAGAACACGTTGAGTCCCTCCCTATTGCAATTACGCTGTAAAGATGATCCAAAGATCAGCTTTTTCCATCGCAAGCGGCCAATGTTAGTTTCTTTATACCTGCCGTCTGCGATTAGATCATACAAGGACGATGATGGATACAAGAAGGACAAGGCCTTAAGTTGACCACCATATTTCATCGCGACACAAATTTCATTGAATGAAACTTTCCAATATGCTGATCCTTTATACTCTCGGCCGTCAAAACCTCCGTTTCTTCCATAGTTATTGTCATGGTAAGTGTTTTTGTTCGACCAATAACTGGAACTGTATCTGAAAGTACTCTAAATAGATACGTAGACTTTTATCCTCCACCCCCCCCCCCCCTTTAAACCTAGACCAAAAATCAGTTTTGACCTTCAGACCTACAAGTTTTTATAATTACATCATAAAGGGCTAGTTAACAATGGTGGTCTTTGAGCGAGCTAAGTGCATGTGAACAATCGTAAGACTTTGAGATCGATCCAAGTCGACCAACTTGACTGACATGGCCCTTGCTCGATACAAATTGACTGACATGGCTCTTGAAGGAATTTTTATAACTACTGAAGTGGTTAACTAGGTTTCAAGGGTTTACTAGTTTACAATATTATAGGATAACAATATCTTGAGATGGAATATAAAGGTCAACCCATTGTTTCAGACACCACTTGCAGGGCAATAGTGCAATAGTTCGTAATTAAGACCTACTTTACAGATGGCGTACACCCACCCGGCTTGTGAGGAAAACTAGGCTGCTTTGCATAATTATAACGCCTGCGAAATTGACCTCTGTTACAAACAAGATCGATCTCAGATCGATCAATCTTACAGTGAGTTAAGTTTGAACAGGCCCATTCTTACCTTGCTTCCATCAATTTTCATCACCATCGCCCATCCTCCACCAGAACAACCTGAGACTGACGACATCTGACAGTAGACGTTCATCACTTGATTTCGTCCAACGCTGATTTGGTAAACACCACTACCACGGTTGCTAGCAGATATAACAAAATATGTCTTTAACACTGAGATATTCGTTTTATAAAATTAATATTTCATAAACAACCAAGAACCTGATGTGAATGAACTTGGAACTAATGGAAGACTTTTTGTATTTAGTTACAATACCTTTGACTCATCCATATTTGTTTGCACGATGAATGAGTCAGCACTTTCACATCTTAAAAGAGCAAAAGATCACCATCCTATAAACGCCTTTTAAACCGTGATCATCCCGAATTCGTAACAATAAAAAGATTACCTTTAGTTACGCTTGCAAATTTAGTATTGGTCACGCGTTTGAAACTTTCAAGTCTACCGATGACACCTTCAATCTTTTAAAGAGAATAAAATGAAACATTAGGTTGCCGGAACATAACACTTTAGCTATGAGTGACATATTAATATTTTTCTACTGCATTCACAAAGAACAGCCTGGAATTTTTGCATCCATCTTGCATTTGATTGCATTGTTATTTTTCGACAAATCTTACCTTTTTCTGAGTTGCCAAAGCTTTCCACTGAGATCTTTCTTTGAGGTAAATCTTTTGGTCATCAGAGCTATAGGAGAGAAGACCTTCCATCTTTGGGAGTTTGTTCATTGATCGAGCATCAGGAACCACTGCAACCTGCAAAAAAATCCAGACATGACATGTATAAATTCACTTGTCCAAAAAAGTCCGGTCAGAGCGGAATAATGATTCCAGACTCCCAGGCACAGGATTTGGGATTCCTTAGTTGACAAGCGAAGATTAAATTACATTTATA
>NW_021164314.1:0-58621 GCF_004324835.1 Dendronephthya gigantea | reverse complement strand
TATCCAGGTTATGAATCTCAAACACAAGTTTCAAAAGATCATAAGAAAAGAACAAACTCATGTTACCTTTACAATATTAGCATCAACTTCCCCTTGACAGCTATCAAAGTATTTTTTCAAATCCTGTATAAAAATTTTAATAAAAAAGTATGACAATGATAGCTCTTATAAGGCAACAAAATAATATGGTAAAGTTTAAAGTAGACTTTTCAAATAATGCAGCTTAACTGATAAACATTTAAAACCTCCTTGTATGTATAATGTATCCTGTGATTTTTGTTAACCAGACAGGGTCTTCTACAACCCAGCACAAGTGTATAAATGAACTAAATCTAATGTATAGAAATTTCGGCAGAGGAAGTCACCTAGCTGGTCACAGTACTCAAAAACCAAAGTAAGTTTTTTCTCACTTTCATAACATCATTAATTTAATCTGAAACAAAAACACAAACAAAATATTTTATATGGCCAACAAGTATGATTTACTTGTATAGGTTGTATTTGGTAAAAAATGTGCTTCTCAGTATTGAGACACAAATTATCACATTAACTTGCCTGACAATGTTCTTGTGTTTTAATTCTTTCAGTAGACAGATCTCTCGTAATGCCGAGCTGGGTACACCCTGATGTACAATTGATTGGATAAGATAGACTACCAAATATATTAGTCCACTAACATTTGGCAACTTTGTCCAGCCTAGGCTAGGTCTACTTCATTCCAATATCAAATATAAAGGAAAGAGGCATGGTAGGAGACAAAATAAATGAAGCAGTCAAATGCCTATTGCTCTGGATATACCAATATATTAGGATCCAGTCATTGTTACTCTGAGCACCTTGTTTAGTTTCATGTCAGACAACCTATTATTAATACAGTAATACCAGTTAATCAGTAATATATTCCTGGATTTGGCCTTAATTCACCTCATCATCATCATCCAAACGAACTCTTTTTAGTGCTACAATCTCATGAGTTTCTTTATTCTTGGCTTTAAACACAGTTCCATATGTACCTATTTCAGAGATTATTGAGTGATGTTTGAAATTTTGCTAAAATTGGATGAGCTGCTGCCAGGGTACATCTAATTGTGGCAAATTTTTAACATCACAAGTGAGCGAATACTCCAGATATGATATTGTCCAAGTAAGCACAGGCCTCCAACTGACATTACCAGTTAATTACTTGTATTAAAAAGATATTTAGATATTTCTAAAGCCCTGTTTATGCTATTAAATAAGACCGGGCTTCAATACTTTGTCATCATTGCCATGCTTATACACTGGGTAAAAAGTAAACGAGCCTGATTCATCTACAATTTCTTATGTTTACAATTCCTAAGATAAAGTTAAAACATTAACTGAAGTACTCGAAGCATATACAAGGTGCAAAGTACATTTATAACTCGAGGACGAATGAATATTATAAACAAATACCTTCCCCGATTTTTTCAAGTTTTTCATATTCTGCATCACAGTGAATACCGATAATCACGAAATAAATAAAGCAGTTGTTATCACTTCGTATTAACTTTATCCTCTGTGTTTATTATTTTCATTCATATACTGTCATCCGGTATAATAAAAGGTATTCAACGATGTTGATACTGCGATAGGAATGAACTGATCATATTTCGTTCGTTAAATAAACGTATTATTTAATACAGTATAAATAAACCAGTGATGTAAACATTATTTGACCTTCCCTTCCCTAGATACGAC
Source organism: Dendronephthya gigantea (assembly GCF_004324835.1). Lineage (NCBI taxonomy): Eukaryota > Metazoa > Cnidaria > Anthozoa > Malacalcyonacea > Nephtheidae > Dendronephthya > Dendronephthya gigantea. The sequence goes on along the minus strand of NW_021164314.1, from coordinate 56,902 downwards.
TGACCTCCTTCTGTCCTTCAGACCTGCGAACAGGACCAACAGGTCAGTTTTCGACTGAAAAATTAAAGTTGAAGAAAAGTGGTTTTGAATTACAATCTTTATTATTGTAAACTGCGTGGAATCAATTCCAATTCTACTTAGTAAAAGTTGCCGTGTTAAGTGAGAAAATGCCAAAAATTATGGGACTTTTCTGGATTTTCGATTACGTTCTTTGCGGAGTACATGCCATGCGCGGGCGTTTACCCGCGGCTTCCAGCAGACCGAATAAAATATTCAGTTACTCGGAAAAAATACATTTGGCATTGCTTTGGAGTGTGTGTTTCCGACACGCATAAAGCACTTCTAGCGTATTCTAGTGTCAATGGAGAACCGTTAGGAAAACATTTATCTGTGTATAGTAAACACAGTGATTTTGTGGTGAAGATTTACTGAAGGAAACACGGGAACTGAATATATATGAGCTGGCATCATAAATAAGGTAAGCACTTGTAATTTGACGACCGCTATATTTCAACACAGGTTTCTAAATATTGGATATACGGTTTCATTTTATTCTTGATAATTGTGACATTTTGCCACTGAGAACATTTTATGAAAGAACATTTTATGAGTAAAACTGTGCGTTGTATAAGTTGGAAATAAAATTAGAAATTCATAGACGAGTGTTTATTCAGTCAATAAATTTTAGTTCTGATCTGTAGGGTATTATCAGATTCAATATTTGCATCAAATTTGCCACGGTTTTTTAGTGTTTTGAGTGTCACTTGCTGGGCAACGAAAGCGTTCCCATTTTACTAGTTGGAATTTTCGGCAATTTTACCTGGCATTTCGTGTATGGTTTTCCAATTTAATATTAGTAATTAATTGGGTCTTAAACTTGACAATTACGATGGAATGCTTAAATTGTGTACGAGATCGTACAATACACGGCTTTTGTTATTTTAAAGTTTACCAATTCGAATGTTGCAACAAATTATAACGTGGCTAAATTTCGTTTTTAGGGTAGTTTCACAATGTAATGTTTGTAAATTATATACACACGTGTTATGATTGTCATAGAATGTACACATTATAGTTGTCAACAAAATGTATAACTGTGTCCTTGAATGCACACTAAGAGTATAGAAGATTCTGAGAATGCAGACAATGGTTGTTGCATTTAGATTCTTCAGGTGCAGAATGGCCACTTAATTTCTTAATAAGGTTTGAGCATATTGATAACAATGTCAGACTTTTAGTTTACCTGCTCATTAGGTACCTGTGGCATGTACAGTGTGTAGATTAATTTGACATTATAGAAAAGGTACAATATGTTTGTGCATCAATGCTCTATGATTCAATTGCAGTTGTATTAATTACAGTGCTAATTATTAAAGTTCAGATACTTACCCATTCTTGTAATTATTGTCAGCATGTAGTTGAAGTACATATAGCGACCATTCAATATAGGCTAATTAAGCACCACTCTACATGTCAAGTGGATCTCGAACTTAAGATTTAGAATTGCAATCCTGGGATTGCAGTTCCAAAAACCTAGAATTAAATTATATTTTTTAACAATTTGTATGAGATTAATTTATATGAGATCCATACTGATCTATAAAAAATCTATATTGTAAAGCATAATGATTAGTAAGATTCAAACCATCACAATTTAAAATGTACCTCCTGATTAATGAAAACATAGTCATTGCATATCATCTATTTTCTTATTTAGTCTGATCCTAGTCTGGAGTGCAAACCTTTTTCCCACAGTTTTTAATAACCTTTTAAAGACCTCTCAAAAAACTATTTCTTATTCTTAACTATAGTCTATTAGTACAAAAAAGAAGTGATTGTCTTTCATGCACTTAGTTCATTCATAATAGTTCTCACTCTGAGAAAGAGAGTACTCTCTCTGGCCCCTAAAGGCACTTTAAATAATTCCTAGTCCTGACCCAATGTTGTTTTATGCAAATCCTTTGCAATACTGTATCCTAATTCTATTTTAAAGAATTCCTTTCCTCTGCAATTCGTTGTGGTGTTTGAGCACTGTTCACACCCCCAATAGGATTATCCCCACACATGCAGGTATCTCATCATCATCAGTTAATGAGAACTTCCAGGCACTTTGTTATTGAAATAATAATAATAGTTCTCTTAAGGATTCTTTGGATTTGATACAGTTTTTTTGTGAGTTCAGAAATGAAATAACTAATAAGATCACTTGTGTGGTATATAACGCACCATCATTGGGACATGAATCTGACCATTTTTGGAAATCTTCCTTTTTACTCAGTCAGGAAAAATGGCTATCAAGTGGGTGTTGCACCAATTGCTTAAATTTTGCATTTAGCAAAAGTTGGCGAAATGATATTTAAGGTTATTAATAATATTAAATTAAAAAATATTCCCACTTTGTCTGGTAATCACCAAGTAAATGGTTATAATATAAATAAAAAAAAATTATTGTTGCATTCATCATAATTGCATAGTTAGCACTTATCTTTATGATAAAAAAACGGATATTGTTAAAGGATTGGGTTTGTTAGCGAATACCAAAAATGGACTTTATAGTGGTTTTTTAACGAATTGTGAAAGCATATCTTCAATTTTTATGTTTGTGTTTTATAACTATGGAAAAGAAATATTCTGTGTTTGAGAAGTTGGGAGTGCCAGAAATGAATAAAATGTAACTCTGCGATAATTTAACTACGTAACTGCTAAACTGCACGCATCTTCTCAGGAAATGCTCGGCTAATTATTATTAATATTTATAATTATTTATATAAATCATGATTTACGTTGTTTACAGTAGCAAAAAGCTATTTTGATAGCTGGGGCGACTGACTCACTGCCACTGCCGAGACTTTATTGCCGGTGTTGTCATGATGATGATAGTCTCGAGACTAAAGAGAAAAGTCTGGTGTCGGTGCAGCCTCGGTTTCGTTTTGGTTTCCTATTAAAATCTATTATTCTTCTAGTTATCGTGTAAATTACGACGCTTTTCATTGTCATTTGTGTCTTCCGATTTGTTTTCTGTCCTTGACTCCTTGTGTTGATTTTTGTTACGTTAAAGAAAAGACTAGCGGATTGATAAGAGCACAAAGATCTTTTTTAATCATTATTCTTTAATTATATATGACCAGTATGACATACCCTGAACAAGAATACACCCACATTATTAATAAAGAGTTCTTTAAAAGATTGCTATTGAATTGTTTGCATAGACTACACGTCAACATATAGACTGCTAAGTTAATCAGATCTACTCGAAAAAGAATTATCAGCACTTTTGCCTTTGGTTTACTTCTAAAGCATCGTGTGTAGTTGCTGCTTGTGCCGTGTAGTGATTGGTAGTATTGTGTACCAAAAGAATCCTATATTTCAGAATAATTGTGGTTTTAGTAAGTCCGCTTCCAACTTTAGTTTCTGCTGGGTGATAATTTAATTGAGAAATATCATGTGATCTTCGAGCTTTAGAGCACGACTCGGGGGTTTTTGAGAAGACAGGCGAACGTTAAATACTGTTTTGTTAAACTGTGTCAACTCTGGTAACTCAGACCATTACAGTATTAGTAATCTAACTGAAATCGCAACATTTATTATGCATTAACATTGAACAAGATCAAATGTTCGATCTTTGAAGTATCCTTGTGAGCCGTGATCGCGCAGACGGTGCAGCCCTAATGGTTTATTGATAATTATCAAGGCTTTAATCTTTTCCCAGGTGCAAAGATGGCAGATGATTCGGATCCAGGTCACAAGCTGGTGCGACGGAGTAGTCTTGGTAAGGGTTCTAAAAAGGCGAATGAGCAAGAAAAATACGATGGACGAAATATCATGGATGACATGGCCGGGGTCAGTGATATGGTTTTACTTGATCCACTTACCGAAGACAAACTCACGGAGAATCTTGAGAAACGATTCAAAGCTGGTGAAATTTATGTATGTTCGAACATTTTCTGCGGCTAATTGTAGAGAACAGTCATATTGTACTAGAGATTCCTCATTTGCAAGAGTCTGTATACTGCAAGAGTCTGTATACTGCAAGTTGTAACTGCAAATCATATGCACGATATATTAAAATGAAATAACGCATGCGTACATTGTATAACTTTTACGATCTCTTATTAACCGTAGAAGAATACCACCACGCTAAATTACTGAATATTGTGTTCGTAATTAGTTAATCTGATAGAGTTATCATACACTACAATATTGATTAATTGTTTTCTTGCAATTATTCCAGACATACATAGGAAATGTTGTGGTGTCAGTGAATCCCTACGAGAAACTGTATCTTTATACAAACGAAGTGATAATGGAGTACAGATCAAGAAACATTTATGAAATGGCGCCACATCTGTAAGTATTCCAGAATGATATCTTTCGCACTGCCATCAAGACCATTTTAGAGTAGTGCATGTGTAGTTCTGTCGGAATTGCTCGGGAAGAGATTTTAAATGAAGATTTTTACAGGTACGCAGTTGCTGACTTGGCTTACAGATCAATGCGAGATCACAATAAAGACCAGTGTATTCTTATTACTGGAGAGAGTGGTGCTGGGAAGACAGGTAAACCTGATGTATTGTAAAAGTAGTAGTAATTAGACTAAACTCTTAAGACCAGACTCAGTTGCTGGTTAAAATGTTTGCATTTATAACAATACTTCTGGGAAACGCTTTGTAGAAGCTTCAAAAATATCATGCAGTATGTTGCGGCCGTTTCTGGAAAGGGAAAACAAGTTGAACAAGTTAAAGAACAACTTCTTCAATGTAATCCAATTCTGGAAGGTGAGTTAGCGACATTTGTGTATTATTCTCTTCAATCAACTAGTTAATATAAGGTGATTTTGAATAATATTATTTAGCGTTTGGGAACGCCAAGACATTGAAAAATGATAACTCGTCCAGATTTGTAAGTATTACTTTGCGCATGTGTGATTAATGTTTAGGGTTAGGCCTATAGCTAAATACCGCGGCTGTGTCACAGAATGACACTATACAATACAGCACCGCAGAAATCAATGCATCTTTGACAATTGAAATGTACTCGCAGAGCGGGTGCGTAATACATATACATGTGTTGGTTCACAAACAGAAGTACGTGTGTGATGTTGTAAATGTTCGCTTGTCTTAGGGGAAATACATGGATTTAGAGTTTGACTTCAAAGGAGAACCTGTTGGTGGTGTATAACAAACTGTAAGTTAACAGAATGTTCATCGTACATTTTAATATATATGACTTAGTGCAGTGTTTTCTTAATTAAAGCAGTTATTGAACTTTATGCATTCGATTCTAATGAACTGGTTGAACGAAGGGCGAAAAGGAAAAACACAAAAGTCCTCAGATTCATTGAACAAACTAAATTTAAGCTTTGACATTTAGTAATATTTATACAACAGCGTTTTCAATTCATATTTCAATGTTTTCGACTAGGATAAATGATCCCGCTTAAGTTTCTTTATGTTAGTTTTTAATATGACTCATTTATGTCTTCTTTTTCATGTTGATTTTCGGAAAACCAGATCTTTTGGAAAAGGCATATAATAGCTGTGATTGCCGGATATTATCATCTGATATTCACATGCAGCGTATTTAGAACTTATTTCTTATTTTTGTGTTGAAACTTCTTGTGTTTTAGTCTCGAATTGTGCATCGTGCCAACGAGGAGAGAAGTTTCCACATTTCTATCAGCTTCTCAATGGTGGATCGGGAGAGCTTCTTCGTAAGAAATATTTATTGCATATTCAATAAAGTAAAACTACATCAAAATGGAGAAGTGCTTCTTACAAAATATTTCACTTTATATAACAACATCAGTTCCATTGTTAAAGTCAGGGAATACGTGATGACTTGATGAAACAAAAACAAGCGATTTCTAAGTTGGTTGAATATGTGTTTCATCTTTTATTTTAGGCGCCTGGGCCTGGAAAGAAACTGCGCTAAATATGCATATTTGAAGGAGAGTGGTTGCATTTCTGTGAAAACGATTAACGACGTTGAAGACTTTCGTTATACTGAGGTATCACACGAGACACGGATATAGTAAATTCCCCCAGTACTTTCGCGACTAACTGAATATCACAAGTTTGCCAGCTAGTGTGTCATTTTTCTCTCGTAGCTAAGGGAACTGTAAAAATGCTAATCCATTCACTGTTTTCCAAGGTTAACTATGATTTAAAATTAAAATTTTTTTAGAGTGCTATGGGCGTAATTGGTTTAAAAACCAAGAGAAACTTTGTATTTATCAGCTGATATCAGCAATTCTCCATCTTGGAAATGTACAGTTTGAAGCAGCGCAATTTCATCACGGGGCTGACGGTGTATTTATCACAAATAAAATGGGTAAAAAATTTACGTTATGCATTACCTTTTCATATAACAACGAGTTCAAACTGACGAGAATTGAACGATACGAGACGTTAAAATATTGTTCATCATATACATATACATGTTGTTCTAGTGCTGAGAATTATTGGAGATTTACTGAGATGTGAACCAGAAGTGTTACAAAAGGCGTTAACAGAAAGAACGGTGGCAACAAAATACGAGTCCTTCAAGACAACTTTATCGTCTGAGGTACAATTGTCGAACACAGGTTTTTAAGAAAGTTGTATATGAGTTAACTGTTGCTAATTAGGCTGATGATATTTTCATTTTTTCAAGGCTGGTTATGCCAGAGATGCTCTGAGCAAAGCTTTATACGATCGCTTATTTTCCTGGTTGGTAGCAAGGATCAACCAGATTAAGGTATAGAATCAATGATTATATGATGGGAATGAAGGGATAGGAATGTGGGAGAATGGTATTTCGTGACTGTTATCCACTGTATCTGTTGCCTCTGAATACAAACAGCTTATCTTTACACTCTTAGGTAAAAAGAAGAACTCGTACCAAAGTAAGTAATTGGAGTGTTAGACATTTATGGATTTGAGGTTTCAGGTAACCTCTTCATTATTGATTAAGATAATCAAGGAGTAAGATCTTAACTTTAAGGTCTAGTCATATCTAGTAAACAATTAATATCTTTTCCATTCCAATTTTCAGAAAAACTTTTTGAACAATTCATTATAAATTACTGCAACGAAAAACTGCAACAAATATTCATTGAACTGACCTTAAAATCAGAACAAGACGAGTATGTGAGAGAGGTAAAAAATTTTGATCAGCTTTGCTGCATTTGCATTCTTTTTTAACGCCGGAAGAACAATTCATGATGTAGACACTGAATTGACTGTTTCTTTTTCTTCAGGGTATTGAATGGACTCACATCGACTATTTCAACATTCTGTGATTTGTGATCTTATTGAAAAAGTAAGATTACTGACTCTTAGTTTTTTCAGTTGGCTATTCACATTTAATTTTTTTTTTGCCTTATAGAGCAATGTTGGAATAATAGCCATGATAGACGAAGAATGTTGCGACCTGGAAAGGTACAGATTATTTCATTGATCTATACTGGTGACTTAAATGAAGATGATTAATATTGTATAACAATTGTATATAATTGTGAGTTATTGTTTCAAAATATTGATTCGATATAAAATATCAAGTGCTGCAACTTTGGCCTTGTAGGCCTGTGGCCTCTGTACTCGAACTAAACAAATGATTTGAGTCAGGTGTTCACAGTATCATCACTATGATGTGATTTTGTTTAGGCCTCCGATATGACGCTTTTGGAAAAATTAAATGCGAAATTTCTGGACCATCCACATTATGACAGCGAGAGCGGTACAAATCCGAGGAAACCAAACTTGAAGATTGGACAAGGACATTTTGTTTTGCGACATTATGCAGGAGATGTAAGAAAATTAGTTTTGTAACTTTATCGGGTGGAGCTGCTTTTTTATTCATATTTAATGCTGACACAACGGTTTTTCTGCACGGACCATTGGGTTTCTGATGACGGTGACCCATTATTATCAGTAATCACTGAGTGAGGAAACAATCCAAGGCATTTCACCCGGGAGGGTTTTCACGGAAACAATGAATGTGTCGTTTGCTCATGCACGTAAGGAACAATCTTTGTTATCTTTCTCTGCCTAAGTCAATGTATTTTTCTTTTATTCAGGTGACTTACAACGTCAATGGCTTCTTGGACAAGAACAATGATCCGTTGTTTCGTGATTTATCACAAGCAATGTTTCAATGCGAACATCCTTTGTTGCAACAACTTTTTCCAGAAGGTAATTTTCTTTGAGGACGATGCATGTATTTGATCTGCATGAAATAAGCACCTTCGGTCCTTCGCCTTGTCCACATGCATACGGGGCATTAGTAAAGGGATTAGTTGGGTTAGGAAATGAGTGTTAAAATTTTTATTTATGTCGTTTCGATTTGTAATTGCTACATTTTTATCGGCAGGAAATCCCGAGACACCTTCTCGTAAACGACCCAGTACTGCTGCTACCAAATTCAAGGTGGGCCGCTCGAGAGTGTTGCATTATCTTCTATTGTCTTTTTTATCGTTCTGGTCTATTTTATTAACTACTTTCTTGTATTCAGGTGTCCGTAGCACAGTTGATGAAAAATTTAAGAGTGAAAATCCCAATTATGTGAGGTGTATTAAGGTATTGTATAACTTTTATGGGAATATACTGTCATGTCGAATTTTACAAGAAAGGATTGTGGAATATCTATTTTTCTTTTTTAGCCAAATGAAGCAGAGGGAAAAAGTTTTTGATGAACATTCTGTGAGGCATCAAGTCCGGTATTTAGGGTAGGTTTGCATTTATTCATCCTAATGATATCACTCGCGCCTGCAGTGAAACTATTATGATTTTAATTTTGCTCCTTGTGAATCGAACTGTTAAAATACTTCAGTAGCTTTTGAGACCCCAAACAGCGAAAAACATTCGTTGTTAATTACGCATGGATTTTTAGGTTATTGGAGAACGTTCGTGTTCGCCGTGCTGGTTATTGTTATAGACAGGAATACTCTATAGCTTTGGAAAGGTATTTTATTAGTTAATATAGATTCTAAACAACCTGTAACGTAATGTTTCAAGCTTCCCCTTTTTCATCCCTTTGTCGTCACCGTCTCCACTGTACGTCTACAACCCATATTGCTGAGTCATTGGTTTCATTTGTCGATTCACTTATCATTACGTGCAATGATATTTGCACTAGCTTCTTACTCTAATAAACTATTTTTTTAAAAATATTTCCTATTTCCAGATACAAAAGTTTGTGTCCAAAAACATGGCCGAAGTGGGATCGTGATCCTAAACAAGGACTTGGTGAGATTTTGAAGGTAATTTTGCTCTTGTTTTTTCACAACATTGAAGAGTCCGCGTCGTCAGAAATATCCAAGTTTTGAGAAAACGGCGTAATCGACCAGTCCGCCGGAAAACGGCGTATTCTACCACGGTCGAGTCCGCCGGAAAATGGTGTATTCGACCATGGTCGAGAATTTTCCTGAGTGGAAACTAGCCTTCAGATGGTGGATAGAATAATTATTAAGACGAGTTTCTGCATGAAACAATTCTATGTATGGTAATGCATCAACCAGCTACTTCTTGTTGCTATATACTTGTGCTTTTTTATGTTTCTTTTGCCCTCGGCAGTATGCAAAATCCTGAGAAGAATTATTCTAGAAAAGAATCTTCTAAATCGAGTAACAAACATTTTTATAATTGTTGTTGTTTAATTTTCAGTGTCAGAAAATCAAAAGAAGTGAATATGATTATAGAAGGACCAAACTTTTTATCCGAAATCCACAAACGGTATAAAATATTTATACTTTTAACAGAGTTAAGTTCAGTATTGGTCAGACACCGACCGTATTCATGCAGAGCAAATTGTTGACATCAGCAAATGGAAGACCGTTTAGCTGTATTTCAATAAATTTTGCAATTCGTTACACCTGGGCGAATAAAGATTCAGAATCATGTCCGATTTAAACACGAATTAATCTTACATGTTGTCATATCAGAATTCTGAACTCTGTATATTTTAACAAATGCAATTTAATCTTTACTTTTTTTCTCATGCTTTTCCTAATTTTAGTTGTTTGCACTGGAAGATAGAAGAGAAGAAAAGTTGGAAGATCTTGCAGTCATCATACAAAAACGTTATAAGGGTTTTCGTGACAGGAAGAAGGTAACGTATACGTTTTAAGCTACTTCTTCATATATAAAATAGTTAATTATTGCATTTGCATCATCATATATCACTGTTTTCGCGAAGACAGTTTATAAAATATCTGCATCTATATTTTTTCTATATTTTCTGTGACAACTTTGTAGTTCATCAAAATGTTGATTAGCAAAACATTTAGAGGATTCAAGGTATATTTCTTTTCATTTCATATGAACTTTATCATATTTTTCAATTCTAATATTTTTCTTTGTATTTCTGACGTAATTTTAGGCAAAGAAGGATTACCGGACGCAGCGTAATGCAGCCATTATGATCGCTTCGTTTGTCAGAGGATGGCGGGTAGGCTAATTTTTCTCTTTATTGTTTAGAAGACTTGAAGGTTGAATTATTTCACATGATTTATTTGCTCAAAACAGTTCTCAGTCTTACAAAATTTGGACAAATAGGAATTTAATAGTTCAACAAGAGCTATCGTCGACTGAACAATAACTCTGTGATGTTTGAACTTACTTTTTTACAGGTGCGAAAAGAATATCAACGTTTCTTCCGATCTCATGCCACAGCAGTTATTCAACGTTGCTGGCTATCTTACGTCGTAAGTAATTTACTCTTCTCGGTTCCGTGATTATCGGCGACCCACTTATCAACAACACACCCTCTGTATATCTCCCAATTTGGGGATGTTCCTGCCCAATATTTGTATGTAATCTGTCAGTTTTTGTTTTTGAAGAGAATATCGAGTGACTGTGTTTGCCATTCTTGCATGCACGGATGCTTTTTCAAAGTTTAAGTAAATAAATATTGCAGATTAATTCCTCTCTAATCCCAATGATCTATGGCTCCAATAATTAGTTCAAAGATTGTTTCTGGGTTCATGTCTAAGTACTCTCTTGATATTCTTTTTCAGAACCATATTATCTTCTTCGTGTTTATTTCTAACAGGTTTCAAGATTTTTGAGAAAGCTTTTGCAAAACTTACCTTCGGAATCTCCACTGGAGAGGAGTTGGCCATCAAGTTTACAGAGATTTCGAATGGCAAATGGGCTTTTAAAGGAGATATATCACCGCCATCGTGTAAGATATAACGATCATAATTAAATATTTTGAAACCGTTTTTATATTTCATTTTTTTAAAATGATTTATGCAGTGTCGCCCTCACATCTCTAGAGAATTTCATTCTTTCATGCAGGCCAGCCGCTTGCTGTATCACCAATCCAGAAACACAACCTTGTGCTTGATCTGTCATTCTGTCTTTGTTTTTTGCTTCTTTGTATTTATAACTTACGTTTTAATTTCCTGCCTCTTAACAGAAATTTTTACACCGTCGCATCCCATTTTATCCCACCATATCCCACTATGCATTTGTTGGGTGTTCTCATGGAAAGGTAACATATATACTTCTGTCTTCATTTAAAATCTTTAATAAAACATATAAGAAGTATGAACATATAGAAGTATAAACATATATACTTCTGTCTTCATTAGGCAATGCCTAAGCACACGTTTATAAACATTCAGAGTAGTAACTACATTGGGTTTTGGTGTGATTGGTCTAATGGTGATGGTGCGGTGATGATGATTGGTGGTGGAGGAAGTGCTTGTGACAGAGCAGATCATGGTGTTGGAATAACAGAGGAAGATCAAGCGAAGTTTGGTGGAAGTACACCTCGCCATGATTTTGGCTACAACGTTGCACCTTCAACGTATTCATTCAATTTGTGGGTTCGTTAGAAACCATCAGTTATAAAACATTTTAGATTGGCGAAAATACCATTTATCAATTTGTTATATATAGCGGCAACAATTAAACGCTACGCATGGGTATAAACAGGGATAATGGCTTAGTAAGTTAGTTGATTCAAAGACTATATATATAGATGTAGACAAGTTAGTTATACTCATTGCTTTCAAAATCAATTCCAGTTTTTATACTTTTGAACTAAATATTGATCAACATTTTTGGTTTTGCTACCAGTGTTTAATTATTACTATACAGCTATTGTTGAGCAAGATGTTCATATGGTTTCTCTACAAAAGCATAGTGATATCGTTCGGGGATATTATAGCACACGTTTAACCAATATTCCCTATATTAACTTACAGTAAATAGTAGGTTGAGTGTGATGTACAACAAAAGTTGATTTTATGCATGTATTCACGATTATGCAGAATATTTTTCTTGCTTCTTTGAAAGCGGAGTTACTTAAATTAGAACAGATCTGGTATAATCAGTTTTTGATTAAAGGATTAAGATCATTGAAATATTGATGATTCATTGCAACGTCTGCAGCCATACGCATTAATGGATTGAACACGAGCAATTTCTAGACGACGAAAATAAAATGCGATCATATTAGAAAGGTTGTGTTATTAGAGAGAATTATACACAGAACCCAAGATACAATTCAATACACGAGAATACCACACCTGTAGTAGGTCCCTGCCAATGGATGGAAGTTTTGGAACAACGTGAGATAACGATACTGGAAGATGGAACCCATAATCCTATATTTTATAAGAAAAAATTCATGGCTTGAACAATTTGCATACTACGTCCAGCAACGAAAAGAAAATTTAAGAGGCACCAAAAGAGCCACCTTTGTTAAGTGTTCTTTGCTTACTTTATACTCTGGCAATTTTGTCATTCCAGGCCAAGCATCTTCATTTGGTGATCCTAAGATTCTTTTAGTACAGTATGTCAAAAAAATATACTACAAACAAATTTCTCAAGTAAATATGCAAACAGCGTTTTAAATAATCAGAAGACTGAGCCTTTACGACGCCTACGGCGGACACGTATAAGTTGCTACAGCTTTGCTGAACGCTATTTGTAATGCAATGGTACTATTTTGCATGTCTGTCACATTGTATATTAAATTTATCTAACTGTTTTTGAGCTTGGGAAAACAATAAAGATACTTGTATATTTTCTTAGTTGGTCATCAACGTCGCTCCCTGGGAAAAGAGGTCTTCCGCCATTCGACAATTCTAAACAAACAATTTTAAATCATATTCAAGCCAACATTGTGGATTACCAGCCTCGATCACCGTTTTTTTAATTTTCAATTTAATTTGATTTTAATTCTTGCTCAAAATTTGACGTGAAACAGCCAAAAGAAATGCACTGTATTTCTTAGATGTTTGTAATAGTAAGATTTCACAGCTCTGGCCATTTGTTTTATTCGAATTTATCCTTTTTTCAAGAGGATTCTGAATTTAAAAAGATTGTGATGCATACCTGCAAAAATGCATCCAGCTGACCACATGTCTATTGAGGTCGTGTAAATCTTCGCTCCCATTAAAACATCTGGCGGACGATACCATAATGTTACAACCTAGAGTTGAGATATACTAGAGCAACAGTATTCATTTTGAGCAATTCAACCTGTTGAATGTTGAATAAATGAAACATCTTGATAAAAAAAATTGAAGGCAGCGCACTAATGCTAACACCACGCAGCCAGGGTTTTTATTACTTTTTTTCGTTATAAAACCATGGCTTTTAATGTCGCAAAATAAGCAGATGTAACCAGAAGAAATGTTAGAATTAGTAATGATAACAATTAAAGTTTGCAATCATTGTTATAAGCATTTGAAGATGCTATCTTTAAAAGATGGAAGTTATTAGGAGTGTAACTAACCTCAGCGAATAACAGCGAACAGGAATACCAAACGGTCGAGCTAATCCAAAATCACCCAATTTTAACTCCCCATCCTTTAAATAATTACGGTAAATGGTAAATTTGCCTGACTTTAGGCACAATATGCAGCAAGTACATATTCTCAAAAAACTTCCAGAGTTTGCTATCAAAGCCGGTGAAGATTTCGTTTACCTTATTAATTAGTAGATTTTGAGGCTTGAGGTCGCGATGTAGTACATTATTCGCATGACAAAATGCCAGTCCTCGTAATAACTGATACATGAAAGACTAAATAATTTTAAAATATTTTCTAAAATAAACTGGAGTTCAACACAAAGTCTGTCGAGATGGGTCCTACTAAAAACCGCCGACACCGCCCAATGGTAAAGAAAAATCATCCGAGACTTCGTCGGTCTGGTCTGAAAATGACTGACTAACAACGTCAACGATTTTCCTTCGACTGGTGAAGTTAAAATTGATCTAGGGTAATTGTTACTGCAAATTGATCCATAGAAATGATGAGGTTAATAAGAAAAATCTTGGGAGAATTCTCGTCTCAGGTGGTCCTGGGATACGTCAACACCACCAAATCAAGAGTCTGGCATATATCCAGGTTATGAAATCTCAAAACACAAGTTTCAAAAGATCATAAGAAAAGAACAACATCATGTTACCTTTACAATATTAGCATCAACTTCCCCTTGACAGCTATCAAAGTATTTTTTCAAATCCTGTATAAAAATTTTAATAAAAAAGTATGACAATGATAGCTCTTATAAGGCAACAAAATAATATGGTAAAGTTTAAAGTAGACTTTTCAAATAATGCAGCTTAACTGATAAACATTTAAAACCTCCTTGTATGTATAATGTATCCTGTGATTTTTGTTAACCAGACAGGGTCTTCTACAACCCAGCACAAGTGTATAAATGAACTAAATCTAATGTATAGAAATTTCGGCAGAGGAAGTCACCTAGCTGGTCACAGTACTCAAAAACCAAAGTAAGTTTTTTCTCACTTATCATAATATCATATAATTTAATCTGAAACAAAAACACAAACAAAATATATTTTATATGGCCAACAAGTATGATTTACTTGTATAGGTTGTATTTGGTAAAAAATGTGCTTCTCAGTATTGAGACACAAATTATCACATTAACTTGCCTGACAATGTTCTTGTGTTTTAATTCTTTCAGTAGACAGATCTCTCGTAATGCCGAGCTGGGTACACCCTGATGTACAATTGATTGGATAAGATAGACTACCAAATATATTAGTCCACTAACATTTGGCAACTTTGTCCAGCCTAGGCTAGGTCTACTTCATTCCAATATCAAATATAAAGGAAAGAGGGCATGGTAGGAGACAAAATAGAATGAAGCAGTCAAATGCCTATTGCTCTGGATATACCAATATATTAGGATCCAGTCATTGTTACTCTGAGCACCTTGTTTAGTTTCATGTCAGACAACCTATTATTAATACAGTAATACCAGTTAATCAGTAATATATTCCTGGATTTGGCCTTAATTCACCTCATCATCATCATCATCCAAACGAACTCTTTTTAGTGCTACAATCTCATGAGTTTCTTTATTCTTGGCTTTAAACACAGTTCCATATGTACCTATTTCAGAGATTATTGAGTGATGTTTGAAAATTTTGCTAAAATTGGATGAGCTGCTGCCAGGGTACATCTAATTGTGGCAAATTTTTAACATCACAAGTGAGCGAATACTCCAGATATGATATTGTCCAAGTAAGCACAGGCCTCCAACTGACATTACCAGTTAATTACTTGTATTAAAAAGATATTTAGATATTTCTAAAGCCCTGTTTATGCTATTAAATAAGACCGGGCTTCAATACTTTGTCATCATTGCCATGCTTATACACTGGGTAAAAAGTAAACGAGCCTGATTCATCTACAATTTCTTATGTTTACAATTCCTAAGATAAAGTTAAAACATTAACATGAAGTACTCGAAGCATATACAAGGTGCAAAGTACATTTATAACTCGAGGACGAATGAATATTATAAACAAATACCTTCCCCGATTTTTTCAAGTTTTTCATATTTCTGCATCACAGTGAATACCGATAATCACGAAATAAATAAAAGCAGTTGTTATCACTTCGTATTAACTTTATCCTCTGTGTTTATTATTTTCATTCATAATACTGTCATCCGGTATAATAAAAGGTATTCAACGATGTTGATACTGCGATAGGAATGAACTGATCAATATTTCGTTCGTTAAATAAACGTATTATTTAATACAGTATAAATAAACCAGTGATGTAAACATTATTTGACCTTCCCTTCCCTAGATACGACTGACCTCCTTCTGTCCTTCAGACCTGCGAACAGGACCAACAGGTCAGTTTTCGACTGAAAAATTAAAGTTGAAGAAAAGTGGTTTTGAATTACAATCTTTATTATTGTAAACTGCGTGGAATCAAATTCCAATTCTACTTAGTAAAAGTTGCCGTGTTAAGTGAGAAAATGCCAAAAATTATGGGACTTTTCTGGATTTTTCGATTACGTTCTTTGGCGGAGTACATGCCATGCGCGGGCGTTTACCCGCGGCTTCCAGCAGACCGAATAAAATATTCAGTTACTCGGAAAAAATACATTTGGCATTGCTTTGGAGTGTGTGTTTCCGACACGCATAAAGCACTTCTAGCGTATTCTAGTGTCAATGGAGAACCGTTAGGAAAACATTTATCTGTGTATAGTAAACACAGTGATTTTGTGGTGAAGATTTACTGAAGGAAACACGGGAACTGAATATATATGAGCTGGCATCATAAATAAGGTAAGCACTTGTAATTTGACGACCGCTATATTTCAACACAGGTTTCTAATATGGATATACGGTTTCATTTTATTCTTGATAATTGTGACATTTTGCCACTGAGAACATTTTATGAAAGAACATTTTATGAGTAAAACTGTGCGTTGTATAAGTTGGAAATAAAATTAGAAATTCATAGACGAGTGTTTATTCAGTCAATAAATTTTAGTTCTGATCTGTAGGGTATTATCAGATTCAATATTTGCATCAAATTTGCCACGGTTTTTTAGTGTTTTGAGTGTCACTTGCTGGGCAACGAAAGCGTTCCCATTTTACTAGTTGGAATTTTCGGCAATTTTACCTGGCATTTCGTGTATGGTTTTCCATTTAATATTAGTAATTAATTGGGTCTTAACTTGACAATTACGAATGGAATGCTTAAATTGTGTACGAGATCGTACAATACACGGCTTTTTTTTTAAAGTTTACCAATTCGAATGTTGCAACAAATTATAACGTGGCTAAATTTCGTTTTTAGGGTAGTTTCACAATGTAATGTTGTAAATATATACACACGTGTATGATTGTCATAGAATGTACACATTATAGTTGTCAACAAAAATGTATAACTGTGTCCTTGAATGCACACTAAGAGTATAGGAAGAATTCTTGAGAATGCAGACAATGGTTGTTGCATTTAGATTCTTCAGGTGCAGAATGGCCACTTAATTTCTTAATGTAAGGTTTGAGCATATTCATAACAATGTCAGACTTAGTTTACCTGCTATTAAGGTACCTTGTGTGCATGTACATGTGTGTAGATTAATTTGACATTATAGAAAGAGTACAATATGTTTGTGCATCAATGCTCTATGATTCAATTGCAGTTGTATTAATTACAGTGCTAATTATTAAAGTTCAGATACTTACCCATTCTTGTAATTATTGTCAGCATGATAGTTGAAAGTACATATAGCGACCATTCAATATAGGCCCTAATTAAGCACCACTCTACATGTCAAGTGGATCTCGAACTTAAGATTTAGAATTGCAATCCTGGGATTGCAGTTCCAAAAACCTAGAATTAAATTATATTTTTTAACAAATTTGTATGAGATTAATTTTATATGAGATCCATACTGATCTATAAAAAATCTATATTGTAAAGCATAATGATTTTAGTAAGATTCAAACCATCACAATTTAAAATGTACCTCCTGATTAATGAAACATAGTCATTGCATGTCATCTATTTTCTTATTTAGTCTGATCCTAGTCTGGAGTGCAAACCTTTTTCCACAGTTTTAATAACCTTTTAAAGACCTCTCAAAAACTATTCTTATTCTTAACTATAGTCTTATTAGTTACAAAAGAAGTGATTGTCTTTCATGCACTTAGTTCATTCATAATAGTTTCACTCTGAGAAAGAGAGTACTCTCTCTGGCCCTAAAGGCACTTTAAACAATTCCTAGTCCTGACACAATGTTGTTTTATGCAAATCCTTTGCAATACTGTATCCTAATGCTATTTTAAAGAATTCCTTTCCTCTGCAATTTGTTGTGGTGTTTGAGCACTGTTCACACCCCCAATAGGATTATCCCCACACATGCAGGTATCTCATCATCATCAGTTAATGAGAACTTCCAGGCACTTGTAATTGAAATAATAATAATAGTTCTCTTAGGATTCTTTGGTTTGATACAGTTTTTTGTGAGTTCAGAAATGAATAAGATCACTTGTGTGGTATATAACGCACCATCATTGGGACATGAATCTGACCGTTTTTGGAAATCTTCCTTCTGCTCAGTCAGGAAAATGGCTATCAAGTGGGTGTTGCACAATTGTTTAAATTTTGCATTTAGCAAAAGTTGGCGAAATGATTTTCAAAATTATTAATATATTAAATTGGAAAATATTCCCACTTTGTCTGGTAATCACCAAGTAAATGGTTATAATATAAATAAAAAAAAATTATTGTTGCATTCATCATAATTGCATAGTTAGCACTTATCTTTATGATAAAAAAACGGATATTGTTAAAGGATTGGGTTTGTTAGCGAATACCAAAAATGGACTTTATAGTGGTTTTTTAACGAATTGTGAAAGTATATCTTCAATTTTTATGTTTATTTGTGTTTTATAACTATGGAAAAGAAACATTCTAGTTGGGAGTGCCAGAATGACTGAATGTGACTCTGCGATAATTTAACTGCGTAACTGCTAAACTGCACGCATCTTCTCGGGCAATGCTCGACTAATTATTATTAATATTTATAATTATTTATATAAATCATGATTTACGTTATTTGCAGTAGCAAAAAGCTATTATTGATAGTTGGGGCGACTGACTGACTCACTGCCAAGGCTTTATTGCCGGTGTTGTCATGATGATGATAGTCTCGAGACTAAAGAGAAAAGTCTGGTGTCGGTGCAGCCTCGGTTTCGTTTGGTTTCCTATAAAATCTATTATTCTTCTAGTTATCGTGTAAATTACGATGCTTTTTATTGATATTGTCATTTATGTCTTCCGATTTTGTTTCTGTCCTTGACTCCTTGTGTTGATTTTCGTTACGTTAAAGAAAATACTAGCGGATTGATAAGGGCACAAAGATCTTTTTTAATCATTATTCTTTAATTATATATGACCAGTATGACATACCCTGAACAAGAATACACCCACATTATTAATAAAGAGTTCTTTAAAAGATTGCTATTGAATTGTTTGTATACACTACACGTCAACATATAAACTGCTAAGTTAATCAGATATACTCGAAAAAGAATTATCAGCAATATTGCCTTTGGTTTACTTCTAAAGCATCGTGTGTAGTTGCTGCTCGTGCTGTGTAGCTATTGGTAGTATTGTGTACGAAACGAATCCTATATTTCAGAATAATTGTGGTTTTAGTAGATCCGCCTCCAACTTCAGTTTCTGCCGGGTGATAATTTAATTGAGAAATATCATGTGATCTTCGAGCTTTAGAGCACGACTTGGGGGTTTCTTGAGAAGACAGGCGAACGTTGAATACTGTTTTGTTAAACTGTGTCAACTCTGGTAACTCAGACCATTACAGTATTAGTAATCTTACTGAAATCACAAAATTTATTATGCATTAACATTGAACAAGATCAAATGTTCGATCTTTGAAGTATCCTTGTGAGTCGTGACCGAGCAGGCGGTGCAGCCCTATAATGGTTTATTGATAATTATCAAGGCTTTAATCTTCTCCCAGGTGCAAAGATGGCAGATGATTCGGATCCAGGTCACAAGCTGGTGCGACGGAGTAGTCTTGGTAAGGGTTCTAAGAAAAGGCGAATGAGCAAGAAAAAATACGATGGACGAAATATCATGGACGACATGGCCGGGGTCAGTGATATGGTTTTACTTGATCCACTTACCGAAGACAAACTAATGGAGAATCTTGAGAAACGATTCAAAGCTGGAGAAATTTATGTATGTTTGAACATTTTCTGCGGCTAATTGTAGAGAACAGTCATATTGTACTAGAGATTTTTTCATTTCATCTTTCCTCAAGAGTCTGTACTGCAAGTTGTAACTGCAAATCATATGCATAATATATTAAAATGAAATAACGCATGCGTACATTGTATAACTTTTACGATCTCTTATTAACCGTGTAAGAATACCACGCTAAATTACTGAATATTGTGTTCGTGATTAGTTCATCTGATAGAGTTATCATACACTACAATATTGATAATGTTTTCTTGCAATTATTCCAGACATACATAGGAAATGTTGTGGTGTCAGTGAATCCCTATGAAAACTGTATCTTTATACAAACGAAGTGATAATGGAGTACAGATCAAGAAACATTATGAAATGGCGCCACATCTGTAAGTATTCCAGAATGATATCTTTCGCACTGCCATCAAGACCATTTTAGGTAGTGTGTAGTCTGTTGGAATTGCTCGGGAAGAGATTTTAAATGAAGTTTTTCACAGGTACGCAGTTGCTGACTTGGCTTACAGATCAATGCGAGATCACAATAAAGACCAGTGTATTCTTATTACTGGGGAGAGTGGTGCTGGGAAAACAGGTAAACCTGATGTATTGTAATGGTAGTAGTAATTAGACTAAACTTAAGACCAGACTCAGTTGCTGGTTAAAATGTTAGCATTTACAACAATACTTCTGGGAAACGCTTTGTAGAAGCTTCAAAAATTATCATGCAGTATGTTGCGGCTGTTTCTGGAAAGGGAAAACAAGTTGAACAAGTTAAAGAACAACTTCTTCAATGTAATCCAATTCTGGAAGGTAAGTTAGCGACATTTGTGTATTATTCTCTTCAATCAACTTGTTAATTTTGTTGTATTTCATTATTAATATTTAGCGTTTGGCAACGCCAAGACATTGAAAAATGATAACTCATCCAGATTTGTAAGTATTTGTGCATGTGTGATTAATGTTTAGGGTTAGGCCTATACCTATAAATACCGCGGCTGTGTCACAGAATGACACTATACAGCACTGCAGAAATCAATGCATCTTAACAAATGAAATGGGCTCGTAGAGCGCGTGCGTAATACATACATCTGTTGGTTCACAAACAGAAGTACTTGTGTGATGTTGTAAATCGAGTGTTCGCTTGTCTTAGGGGAAATACATGGATTTAGAGTTTGACTTCAAAGGAGAACCTGTTGGTGGTGTTATAACAAACTGTAAGTTCACAGAATGTTCAACGTACATTTTAAATATATAATTTAGTGCAGTGTTTTCTTAATTGAAGCAGTTATTGAACTTTATGCATTCGATTCTAATGAACTGGTTGAACGAAGGGCGAAAAGGAAAAACACTTTGAGTCCTCAGATTCATTGAACAAACTAAATTTGAGCTTTGACATTCAGTAATATTTATACAACAGCGTTTTCAATTCATATTTCACAATGTTTTCAACTAGAATAAATGATCCCGCTTAAGTTTCTTTATGTTAGTTTTTTAATATGACTCATTTATTATGTCTTCTTTTTCATGTTGATTTTCGGAAAACCAGATCTTTTGGAAAAGGTATATAATAGCTTTGATTTGCCGGATATTAGCTTCTGATATTCACATGCAGCGTATTTAGAACTTATTTCTTATCTTTGTGTTGAAACTTCTTGTGTTTTAGTCTCGAATTGTGCATCGTGCCAACGAGGAGAGAAGTTTCCACATTTTCTATCAGCTTCTCAATGGTGGATCGGGAGAGCTTCTTCGTAAGAAATATTTTATTGCATATTCAACAAACTGAGTAAAAGCACATCAAAATGGGGAAGTGCTTCTTACAAAATATTTCACTTTATATAACAACACATCAGTTCCAAGTCAGGGAATACATGATGACTTGATGAAACAAAAACAAGCGATTTCTAAGTTGGTTGAATATATGTTTCATCTGTTTTATTTTAGGCGCCCTGGGCCTGGAAAGAAACTGCGCTAAATATGCATATTTGAAGGAGAGTGGTTGCATTTCTGTGAAAACGATTAACGACGTTGAAGACTTTCGTTATACTGAGGTATAACACGAGACACGGATAGTAAATT
Source organism: Dendronephthya gigantea (assembly GCF_004324835.1). Lineage (NCBI taxonomy): Eukaryota > Metazoa > Cnidaria > Anthozoa > Malacalcyonacea > Nephtheidae > Dendronephthya > Dendronephthya gigantea. The sequence goes on along the minus strand of NW_021164314.1, from coordinate 34,827 downwards.
CCCCCGAGTACTTTCGCGACTTACTGAATATTACGTATCACAAGTTTGCCAGCTAGTGTGTCATTTTTCTCTCGTAGCTATTCTCGTAGGAACTATGAAAAAGCTAATTCATTCACTGTTTCCCAAGGTTAACTATGATTTAAAATTAAAATTTTTTTAGAGTGCTATGGGCGTAATTGGGTTTAAAAACCAAGAGAAACTTTGTATTTATCAGCTGATATCAGCAATTCTCCATCTTGGAAATGTACAGTTTGAAGCAGCGCAATTTCATCACGGGGCTGACGGTGTATTTATCACAAATAAAATGGGTAAAAAATTTACGTTATGCATTACCTTTTCATATAACAACGAGTTCAAACTGACGAGAATTGAACGATACGAGACGTTAAAATATCATATTGTTCATCATATATATACATGTTGTTCTAGTGCTGAGAATTATTGGAGATTTACTGAGATGTGAACCAGAAGTGTTACAAAAGGCGTTAACAGAAAGAACGGTGGCAACAAAATACGAGTCCTTCAAGACAACTTTATCGCCATCTGAGGTACAATTGTCGAACACAGGTTTTTAAGAAAGTGTATATGAGTTGACTGTTGCTAATTAGGCTGATGATATTTTCATTTTTTCAAGGCTGGTTATGCCAGAGATGCTCTGAGCAAAGCTTTATACGATCGCTTATTTTCCTGGTTGGTAGCAAGGATCAACCAGAGTAAAGGTATAGAATCAATGATTATATATGATGGGAATGAAGGGATAGGAATGTGGGAGAATGGTATTTCGTGACTGTTATCCACTGTATCCTGTTGCCTCTGAATACAAACAGCTTATCTTTACTCTTAGGTAAAAAGAAGAACTCGCACCAAAGTAAGCTAATTGGAGTGTTAGACATTTATGGATTTGATGTTTCAGGTAACCTCTTCATTATTGATTAAGATAATCAAGGAGTAAGATTAACTTTAAGGTCTAGTCATATCTAGTAAACAATTAATATCTTTTCCATTCCAATTTTCAGAAAAACTTTTTTTCATTATAAATTACTGCAACGAAAAACTGCAACAAATATTCATTGAACTGACCTTAAAATCAGAACAAGACGAGTATGTGAGAGAGGTAAGAAAATTTTGATCAGCTTTGCGCATTTGCATTCTTTTTTAACGCCGGAAGAACAATTCATGATGTAGACACTGAATTGACTGTTTCTTTTCTTCAGGGTTGAATGGACTCACATCGACTATTTCAACATTCTGTGATTTGTGATCTTATTGAAAAAGTAAGATTACTGACTCTTAGTTTATTTTCAGTTGGCTATTCACATTTAATTTTTTTTTCTGCCTTATAGAGCAATGTTGGAATAATAGCCATGATAGACGAAGAATGTTGCGACCTGGAAAGGTACAGATTATTTCATTGATCTATACTGGTGACTTAAATGAAGATGATTAATATTGTATAACAATTGTATATAATTGTGAGTTATTGTTTCAAAATATTGATTCGATATAAAATATCAAGTGCTGCAACTTTGGCCTTTGTAGGCCTGTGGCCTCTGTACTCGAACTAAACAAATGATTTGAGTCAGGTGTTCACAGTATCATCACTATGATGTGATTTTGTTTAGGCCTCCGATATGACGCTTTTGGAAAAATTAAATGCGAAATTTCTGGACCATCCACATTATGACAGCGAGAGCGGTACAAATCCGAGGAAACCAAACTTGAAGATTGGACAAGGACATTTTGTTTTGCGACATTATGCAGGAGATGTAAGAAAATTAGTTTTGTAACTTTATCGGGCGGTGGAGCTGCTTTTTTATTCATATTTAATGCTGACACAACGGTTTTTCTGCACGGACCATTGGGTTTCTGATGACGGTGACCCATTATTATCAGTAATCACTGAGTGAGGAAACAATTCCAAGGCATTTCACCCGGGAGGGTTTTCACGGAAACAATGGAATGTGTCGTTTGCTCATGCACGTAAGGAACAATCTTTGTTATCTTTCTCTGCCTAAGTCAATGTATTTTTCTTTTATTCAGGTGACTTACAACGTCAATGGCTTCTTGGACAAGAACAATGATCCGTTGTTTCGTGATTTATCACAAGCAATGTTTCAATGCGAACATCCTTTGTTGCAACAACTTTTTCCAGAAGGTAATTTTCTTTGAGGACGATGCATGTATTTGATCTGCATGTAAATAAGCACCTTCGGTCCTTCGCCTTGTCCACATGCATACCCGGGGCATTAGGTAAAGGGATTAGTTGGGTTAGTAGAAATGAGTGTTAAAATCATCATTGATATGTCGTTTCGATTTGTAATTGCTACATTTTTATCGGCAGGAAATCCCGAGACACCTTCTCGTAAACGACCCAGTACTGCTGCTACCAAATTCAAGGTGGGCCGCTCGAGAGTGTTGCATTATCTTCTATTGTCTTTTTTATCGTTCTGGTCTATTTTATTAACTACTTTCTTGTATTCAGGTGTCCGTAGCACAGTTGATGAAAAATTTAAGAGTGAAAAATCCCAATTATGTGAGGTGTATTAAGGTATTGTATAACTTTTATGGGAATATACTGTCATGTCGAATTTTACAAGAAAGGATTGTGGAATATCTATTTTTCTTTTTTAGCCAAATGAAGCAAAGAGGGAAAAAGTTTTTGATGAACATTCTGTGAGGCATCAAGTCCGGTATTTAGGGTAGGTTTGCATTTATTCATCCTAATGATATCACCGCGCCTGCAGTGAACTATTATGATTTTAATTTTGCTCGCTGTGAATCGAACTGTTAAAATACTTCAGTAGCTTTTGAGACCCCAAACAGCGAAAAACATTCGTTGTTAATTACGCATGGATTTTTAGGTTATTGGAGAACGTTCGTGTTCGCCGTGCTGGTTATTGTTATAGACAGGAATACTCTATAGCTTTGGAAAGGTATTTTACCACGTAATATATAGATTCTAAACAACCTGTAACGTAATGTTTCAAGCTCCCCCCTTTTTCATCCCTTTGTCGTCACCGTCTCCACTGTACGTCTACAACCCATATTGCTGAGTCATTGGTTTCATTTGTCGATTCACTTATCATTACGTGCAATGATATTTGCACTAGCTTCTTACTCTAATAAACTATTTTTTAAAAATATTTCCTATTTCCAGATACAAAAGTTTGTGTCCAAAAACATGGCCGAAGTGGGATCGTGATCCTAAACAAGGACTTGGTGAGATTTTGAAGGTAATTTTGCTCTTGTTTTTATCACAACAATGAAGAGTCCGCGTCGTCAGAAATATCCAAGTTTTGAGAAAACGGCGTAATCGACCAGTCCGCCGGAAAACGGCGTATTCTACCACGGTCGAGTCCGCCGGAAAATGGTGTATTCGACCATGGTCGAGAATTTTCCTGAGTGGAAACTAGCCTTCAGATGGTGGATAGAATAATTATTAAGACGAGTTTCTGCATGAAACAATTCTATGTATGGTAATGCATCAACCAGCTACTTCTTGTTGCTATATACTTGTGCTTTTTTATGTTTCTTTTGCCTTCGGCAGTATGCAACATCCTGAGAAGAAGCATTCTAGAAAAGAATCTTCTAAATCGAGTAACAAACATTTTTATAATTGTTGTTGTTTAATTTTCAGTGTCAGAAAATCAAAAGAAGTGAATATGATTATAGAAGGACCAAACTTTTTATCCGAAATCCACAAACGGTATAAAATATTTATACTTTTAACAGAGTTAAGTTCAGTATTGGTCAGACACCGACCGTATTCATGCAGAGCAAATTGTTGACATCAGCAAATGGAAGACCGTTTAGCTGTATTTCAATAAATTTTGCAATTCGTTACACCTGGGCGAATAAAGATTCAGAATCATGTCCGATTTAAACACGAATTAATCTTACATGTTGTCATATCAGAATTCTGAACTCTGTATATTTTAACAAATGCAATTTAATCTTTACTTTTTTTCTCATGCTTTTCCTAATTTTAGTTGTTTGCACTGGAAGATAGAAGAGAAGAAAAGTTGGAAGATCTTGCAGTCATCATACAAAAACGTTATAAGGGTTTTCGTGACAGGAAGAGGTAACGTATACGTTTTAAGCTACTTCTTCATATATAAAAGTTAATTATTGCATTTGCATCATCATATATCACTGTTTTCGCGAAGACAGTTTATAAAATATCTGCATCTATATTTTTTCTATATTTTCTGTGACAACTTTGTAGTTCATCAAAATGTTGATTAGCAAAACATTTAGAGGATTCAAGGTATATTTCTTTTCATTTCATATGAACTTTATCATATTTTTCAATTCTAATATTTTTCTTTGTATTTCTGACGTAATTTTAGGCAAAGAAGGATTACCGGACGCGCGTAATGCAGCCATTATGATCGCTTCGTTTGTCAGAGGATGGCGGGTAGGCTAATTTTTCTCTTTATTGTTTAGAAGACTTGAAGGTTGAATTATTTCACATGATTTATTTGCTCAAAACAGTTCTCAGTCTTACAAAATTTGGACAAATAGGAATTTAATAGTTCAACAAGAGCTATCGTCGACTGAACAATAACTCTGTGATGTTTGAACTTACTTTTTTACAGGTGCGAAAAGAATATCAACGTTTCTTCCGATCTCATGCCACAGCAGTTATTCAACGTTGCTGGCTATCTTACGTCGTAAGTAATTTACTCTTCTCGGTTCCGTGATTATCGGCGACCCACTTATCAACAACACACCCTCTGTATATCTCCCAATTTGGGGATGTTCCTGCCCAATATTTGTATGTAATCTGTCAGTTTTTGTTTTTGAAGAGAATATCGAGTGACTGTGTTTGCCATTCTTGCATGCACGGATGCTTTTTCAAAGTTTAAGTAAATAAATATTGCAGATTAATTCCTCTCTAATCCCAATGATCTATGGCTCCAATAATTAGTTCAAAGATTGTTTCTGGGTTCATGTCTAAGTACTCTCTTGATATTCTTTTTCAGAACCATATTATCTTCTTCGTGTTTATTTCTAACAGGTTTCAAGATTTTTGAGAAAGCTTTTGCAAAACTTACCTTCGGAATCTCCACTGGAGAGGAGTTGGCCATCAAGTTTACAGAGATTTCGAATGGCAAATGGGCTTTTAAAGGAGATATATCACCGCCATCGTGTAAGATATAACGATCATAATTAAATATTTTGAAACCGTTTTTATATTTCATTTTTTTAAAATGATTTATGCAGTGTCGCCCTCACATCTCTAGAGAATTTCATTCTTTCATGCAGGCCAGCCGCTTGCTGTATCACCAATCCAGAAACACAACCTTGTGCTTGATCTGTCATTCTGTCTTTGTTTTTTGCTTCTTTGTATTTATAACTTACGTTTTAATTTCCTGCCTCTTAACAGAAATTTTTACACCGTCGCATCCCATTTTATCCCACCATATCCCACTATGCATTTGTTGGGTGTTCTCATGGAAAGGTAAACATATATACTTCTGTCTTCATTTAAAATCTTTAATAAAAATATAAGAAGTATGAACATATAGAAGTATAAACATATATACTTCTGTCTTCATTAGGCAATGCCTAAGCACACGTTTATAAACATTCAGAGTAGTAACTACATTGGGTTTTGGTGTGATTGGTCTAATGGTGATGGTGCGGTGATGATGATTGGTGGTGGAGGAAGTGCTTGTGACAGAGCAGATCATGGTGTTGGAATAACAGAGGAAGATCAAGCGAAGTTTGGTGGAAGTACACCTCGCCATGATTTTGGCTACAACGTTGCACCTTCAACGTATTCATTCAATTTGTGGGTTCGTTAGAAACCATCAGTTATAAAACATTTTAGATTGGCGAAAATACCATATATCAATTTGTTATATATAGCGGCAACAATTAAACGCTACGCATGGGTATAAACAGGGATAATGGCTTAGTAAGTTAGTTGATTCAAAGACTATATATAGATGTAGACAAGTTAGTTATACTCATTGCTTTCAAAATCAATTCCAGTTTTTATACTTTTGAACTAAATATTGATCAACATTTTTGGTTTTGCTACCAGTGTTTAATTATTACTATACAGCTATTGTTGAGCAAGATGTTCATATGGTTTCTCTACAAAAGCATAGTGATATCGTTCGGGGATATTATAGCACACGTTTAACCAATATTCCCTATATTAACTTACAGTAAATAGTAGGTTGAGTTGATGTACAACAAAAGTTGATTTTATGCATGTATTCACGATTATGCAGAATATTTTTCTTGCTTCTTTGAAAGCGGAGTTACTTAAATTAGAACAGATCTGGTATAATCAGTTTTTGATTAAAGGATTAAGATCATTGAAATATTGATGATTCATTGCAACGTCTGCAGCCATACGCATTAATGGATTGAACACGAGCAATTTCTAGACGACGAAAATAAAATGCGATCATATTAGAAAGGTTGTGTTATTAGAGAGAATTATACACAGAACCCAAGATACAATTCAATACACGAGAATACCACACCTGTAGTAGGTCCCTGCCAATGGATGGAAGTTTTGGAACAACGTGAGATAACGATACTGGAAGATGGAACCCATAATCCTATATTTTATAAGAAAAAATTCATGGCTTGAACAATTTGCATAATACGTCCAGCAACGAAAAGAAAATTTAAGAGGCACCAAAAGAGCCACCTTTGTGAAGTGTTCTTTACTTACTTTATACTCTGGCAATTTTGTCATTCCAGGCCAAGCCTCTTCATTTGGTGATCCTAAGATTCTTATAGTACAGTATGTCAAAAAAATATATGCTACAAACAAATTTCTCAAGTAAATATGCAAACAGCGTTTTAAATAATCAGAAAGACTGAGCCTTTACGACGCCTACGGCGGACACGTATAAGTTGCTACAGCTTTGTTGAACGCTAGCTGTAATGCAATGGTACTATTTTGCATGTCTGTCACATTGTATAATAAATTTATCTAACTGTTTTCGAGCTTGGAAAACAATAAAGATACTTGTATATTTTTCTTAGTTGGTCATCAACGTCGCTCCCTGGGAAAAGAGGTCTTCCGCCATTCGACAATTCTAAATAAACAATTTTAGAATAATATTAATGCCATTATTGTGGATTACCAGCATTGATCACCGTTTATTTTAATTTTCAATTTAATTTTATTTTAATTCTTTCTTAAAATTTGACGTGAAACAGCCAAAAGAAACGTACTGTATTTCTTAGATGTTTGTAATAGTAAGATTTCACAGCTCTGGCCATTTGTTTTATTTGAATTTATCCTTTTTTCAAGAGGATTCTGAATTCAAAAAAGATTGTGATTACCTGCAAAAATGCATCCAGCTGACCACATGTCTATTGAGGTCGTGTAAATCTTCGCTCCCATTAAAACATCTGGCGGACGATACCATAATGTTACAACCTAGAGTTGAGATATACTAAGCAACAGTATTCAATTTTGGGCAATTCAACCTGTTGAATGTTGAATAAATGAAACATTTTGATAAAAAAAATATATGGGGAAGGCAGCACACTAATGCTAACACCACGCATCCAGGGTTTTTATTACTTTTTTTCGTTATAAAACCATGGCTTTTAATGTCGCAGAAATAAGCAGATGTAACCAGAAGAAAATGTTAGAATTAGTAATGATAACAATTAAAGCTTGCAATCATTGTTATAATGCATTTGAAGATGCTATCTTTAAAAGATGGAATTTATTAGGAGTGTAACTAACCTCAGCAGAATAACAGCGAACGGGAATACCAAACGGTCGAGCTAATCCAAAATCACCCAATTTTAACTCCCCATCCTTTAAATAATTACGGTAAATGGTAAATTTGCCTGACTTTAGGCACAATATGCAGCAAGTACATATTCTCAAAAAACTTCCAGAGTTTGCTATCAAAGCCGGTGAAGATTTCGTTTACCTTATTAATTAGTAGATTTTGAGGCTTGAGGTCGCGATGTAGTACATTATTCGCATGACAAAATGCCAGTCCTCGTAATAACTGATACATGAAAGACTAAATAATTTTAAAATATTTTCTAAAATAAACTGGAGTTCAACACAAAGTCTGTCGAGATGGGTCCTACTAAAAACCGCCGACACCGCCCAATGGTAAAGAAAAATCATCCGAGACTTCGTCGGTCTGGTCTGAAAATGACTGACTAACAACGTCAACGATTTTCCTTCGACTGGTGAAGTTAAAATTGATCTAGGGTAATTGTTACTGCAAATTGATCCATAGAAATGATGAGGTTAATAAGAAAAATCTTGGGAGAATTCTCGTCTTCAGGTGGTCCTGGGATACGTCAACACCAACCAAATCAAGAGTCTGGCATATATCCAGGTTATGAAATCTCAAAACACAAGTTTCAAAAGATCATAAGAAAAGAACAAACATCATGTTACCTTTACAATATTAGCATCAACTTCCCCTTGACAGCTATCAAAGTATTTTTTCAAATCCTGTATAAAAATTTTAATAAAAAAGTATGACAATGATAGCTCTTATAAGGCAACAAAATAATATGGTAAAGTTTAAAGTAGACTTTTTAAATAATGCAGCTTAACTGATAAACATTTAAAACCTCCTTGTATGTATAATGTATCCTGTGATTTTTGTTAACCAGACAGGGTCTTCTACAACCCAGCACAAGTGTATAAATGAACTAAATCTAATGTATAGAAATTTCGGCAGAGGAAGTCACCTAGCTGGTCACAGTACTCAAAAACCAAAGTAAGTTTTTTCTCACTTATCATAATATCATATAATTTAATCTGAAACAAAAACACAAACAAAATATATTTTATATGGCCAACAAGTATGATTTACTTGTATAGGTTGTATTTGGTAAAAATGTGCTTCTCAGTATTGAGACACAAATTATCACATTAACTTGCCTGACAATGTTCTTGTGTTTTAATTCTTTCAGTAGACAGATCTCTCGTAATGCCGAGCTGGGTACACCCTGATGTACAATTGATTGGATAAGATAGACTACCAAATATATTAGTCCACTAACATTTGGCAACTTTGTCCAGCCTAGGCTAGGTCTACTTCATTCCAATATCAAATATAAAGGAAAGAGGGCATGGTAGGAGACAAAATAGAATGAAGCAGTCAAATGCCTATTGCTCTGGATATACCATATATTAGGATCCAGCATTGTTACTCTGAGCACCTTGTTTAGTTTCATGTCAGACAACCTATTATTAATACAGTAATACCAGTTAATCAGTAATATATTTGGATTTGGCCTTAATTCACCTCATCATCATCATCATCCAAACGAACTCTTTTTAGTGCTACAATCTCATGAGTTTCTTTATTCTTGGCTTTAAACACAGTTCCATATGTACCTATTTCAGAGATTATTGAGTGATGTTTGAAAATTTTGCTAAAATTGGATGAGCTGCTGCCAGGGTACATCTAATTGTGGCAAATTTTTAACATCACAAGTGAGCGAATACTCCAGATATGATATTGTCCAAGTAAGCACAGGCCTCCAACTGACATTACCAGTTAATTACTTGTATTAAAAAGATATTTAGATATTTCTAAAGCCCTGTTTATGCTATTAAATAAGACCGGGCTTCAATACTTTGTCATCATTGCCATGCTTATACACTGGGTAAAAAGTAAACGAGCCTGATTCATCTACAATTTCTTATGTTTACAATTCCTAAGATAAAGTTAAAACATTAACATGAAGTACTCGAAGCATATACAAGGTGCAAAGTACATTTATAACTCGAGGACGAATGAATATTATAAACAAATACCTTCCCCGATTTTTTCAAGTTTTTCATATTTCTGCATCACAGTGAATACCGATAATCACGAAATAAATAAAAGCAGTTGTTATCACTTCGTATTAACTTTATCCTCTGTGTTTATTATTTTCATTCATAATACTGTCATCCGGTATAATAAAAGGTATTCAACGATGTTGATACTGCGATAGGAATGAACTGATCAATATTTCGTTCGTTAAATAAACGTATTATTTAATACAGTATAAATAAACCAGTGATGTAAACATTATTTGACCTTCCCTTCCCTAGATACGACTGACCTCCTTCTGTCCTTCAGACCTGCGAACAGGACCAACAGGTCAGTTTTCGACTGAAAAATTAAAGTTGAAGAAAAGTGGTTTTGAATTACAATCTTTATTATTGTAAACTGCGTGGCAAATTCCAATTCTACTTAGTAAAAGTTGCCGTGTTAAGTGAGAAAATGCCAAAAAATTATGGGACTTTTCTGGATTTTTCGATTACGTTCTTTGGCGGAGTACATGCCATGCGCGGGCGTTTACCCGCGGCTTCCAGCAGACCGAATAAAATATTCAGTTACTCGGAAAAAATACATTTGGCATTGCTTTGGAGTGTGTGTTTCCGACACGCATAAAGCACTTCTAGCGTATTCTAGTGTCAATGGAGAACCGTTAGGAAAACATTTATCTGTGTATAGTAAACACAGTGATTTTGTGGTGAAGATTTACTGAAGGAAACACGGGAACTGAATATATATGAGCTGGCATCATAAATAAGGTAAGCACTTGTAATTTGACGACCGCTATATTTCAACACAGGTTTCTAATATGGATATACGGTTTCATTTTATTCTTGATAATTGTGACATTTTGCCACTGAGAACATTTTATGAAAGAACATTTTATGAGTAAAACTGTGCGTTGTATAAGTTGGAAATAAAATTAGAAATTCATAGACGAGTGTTTATTCAGTCAATAAATTTTAGTTCTGATCTGTAGGGTATTATCAGATTCAATATTGCATCAAATTTGCCACGGTTTTTTAGTGTTTTGAGTGTCACTTGCTGGGCAACGAAAGCGTTCCCATTTTACTAGTTGAATTTTCGGCAATTTTACCTGGCATTTCGTGTATGGTTTTCATTTAATATTAGTAATTAATTGGGTCTTAACTTGACAATTACGAATGGAATGCTTAAATTGTGTACGAGATCGTACAATACACGGCTTTTGTTATTTTAAAGTTTACCAATTCGAATGTTGCAACAAATTATAACGTGGCTAAATTTCGTTTTTAGGGTAGTTTCACAATGTAATGTTGTAAATATATACACGTGTATGATTGTCATAGAATGTACACATTATAGTTGTCAACAAAAATGTATAACTGTGTCCTTGAATGCACACTAAGAGTATAGGAAGAATTCTGAGAATGCAGACAATGGTTGTTGCATTTAGATTCTTCAGGTGCAGAATGGCCACTTAATTTCTTAATGTAAGGTTTGAGCATATTCATAACAATGTCAGACTTAGTTTACCTGCTATTAGGTACTTGTGTGCATGTACATGTGTGTAGATTAATTTGACATTATAGAAAGAGTACAATATGTTTGTGCATCAATGCTCTATGATTCAATTGCAGTTGTATTAATTACAGTGCTAATTATTAAAGTTCAGATACTTACCCATTCTTGTAATTATTGTCAGCATGATAGTTGAAAGTACATATAGCGACCATTCAATATAGGCCCTAATTAAGCACCACTCTACATGTCAAGTGGATCTCGAACTTAAGATTTAGAATTGCAATCCTGGGATTGCAGTTCCAAAAACCTAGAATTAAATATATTTTTTAACAAATTTGTATGAGATTAATTTTATATGAGATCCATACTGATCTATAAAAATCTATATTGTAAAGCATAATGATTTTAGTAAGATTCAAACCATCACAATTTAAAATGTACCTCCTGATTAATGAAACATAGTCATTGCATGTCATCTATTTTCTTATTTAGTCTGATCCTAGTCTGGAGTGCAAACCTTTTTCCCACAGTTTTTAATAACCTTTAAAGACCTCTCAAAAACTATTCTTATTCTTAACTATAGTCTTATTAGTTACAAAAAGAAGTGATTGTCTTTCATGCACTTAGTTCATTCATAATAGTTTCACTCTGAGAAAGAGAGTACTCTCTCTGGCCCCTAAAGGCACTTTAAATAATTCCTAGTCCTGACCCAATGTTGTTTTATGCAAATCCTTTGCAATACTGTATCCTAATTCTATTTTAAAGAATTCCTTTCCTCTGCAATTCGTTGTGGTGTTTGAGCACTGTTCACACCCCCAATAGGATTATCCCCACACATGCAGGTATCTCATCATCATCAGTTAATGAGAACTTCCAGGCACTTGTAATTGAAATAATAACAAGACGCCGTTCTGGCGTTAACTCCGGCGCACGTGCCAGTCTTTAATATAGAGCTTCTGGACATAAACAATACAGTTCGCGTATTGTTTCGCATACATATTCGCATTTAGATGCCTTACGAACCTAAATGTTCGATCGCGAAATTCAGAAGCACATCGCAGTATAGAAGTTCAATTGTTCAAAAATGTAAATAAACCGCATGATACATTCGCTTCGTCTTACAGTTTGCCTTTGGAATTCGCGCTTATATAGTTGTATTAAATCTTCGATCCTGTGCAAACTACGCGACGTGTCAACGCGCCCATACACGACCACATCATCTTGTTAAACGGCGAAATAGCAGCGATATTATTAAAATAGGACCGGGTCTACATGTATTAAATATATTCTTATCCCAATTCAATCTAAACTTAATCGAACAGCATGAAAAGAACGGTCTATTTGTTCCTCTTGGAGGAATTGCCGTATCATGCGAGCGAAATCGAATCGCGCATTGGAAAATTAGCCAAAGCTGTGCACCACAAGTCTTGGGAGATAAGACTGGGACGTAGATAAATCCAATCACATACACATTTTAAATACTAGTATATTTCGCGCCATTACAGACTTGCGACGACGAAAAATAAAAAAAAAAAAAAAAAAAAAAAACAAAACAAAAACCGGGCGCGAATTTTCAACTCCGTCGCTGACGCCGGAGTAATTAGGAACATTCTAATTTAGAAAAAAATGTAAATAAAACATGGCGTCTGTTGCTAGGGGGATTCTCGATACCATATTTCTCTTCAATATTCTTATTTTCAATTCAAACGCAGGTGCGTATGGCTTGTTTGACTGATGAAATTTTAAGCGTCGTGAATATTTTGCCTGTAGGTTTATCGATTATAGGCGATTTATGAAACAATTAAATGTACAATCACAAACACTACTCAAAAAGTTGTTACGTACTCGATCGTGAGTGTCAAGAAATGATCGCAAGTTATTTTGAATGAATCAGGACGAATTTTTACTTTATCGTGTTTACAGTTGAAGTCTAGGCCTAGCCTAGAATTATGAATCAAGCTGTTAATTTCACTTTTGTAATGTAAAAAGATTTCATTAAGCCTCATCTGTGGTCTATATGAACAGGTCACTCTAGTCTCTAAATAGTAAATATCAGAGCAATCAGGCGATACCTTGCCCCAGTGTGTTTAGGATTCACCTGACCAAATGTGTGTAGTGAAAGCATGCCTTTGGAAATGAGGTACTACAGTTTAGCTGGTTTGCGAGGCCACATACTTTGTCTGTAATCATCTCACTTATTGGAGATTGGCTGAAAGTATGAATTTGGTAAGGGCCATGGTCTATAGCAACTCCTGAAGCATATTTCAAGAGAAGATATATTTTTATAAGCTACCAATATGCTGCTTTATTTTGATTCTGGCCAAACTATGATGGCCAAAATGGTCACAATTCAATGGCATTTATTCAATAAAAATAATTTGACTAGCAATTAATAAGTCAAAATATTTCTAATTTGAATGCATGGATGTACTAGAATTTCTAGTACACTGAATGCATTTGAAGCATGGCATTTTAAATTAATTTCTTCATCAAGTTGATGTTGCACTGTTAATAATCATAAACTAGCTTACTTGATCATGTTCGAATAATTTAGATGCTCGTTATCCACCAATTAAACCAAAACGAATTGAGATCTCGTACCATTGGGAGAAAGATGGTACCAGCTATCAGGACAAAAAGACTGACAAACTTGTCGTCAAACAAGGTGCAAACAATCTTCGTTTGCTCTGTAAGGTTGACCCACCATTACCTGAAACAGAAGAACATTTTGCATTGAGGAACCATTTGATTAGGTTTGAGAAAATCTATCCAGAACATTATGTTTTAACTGGGCTGAGATTTTGGACTGATGACCAGCAGCGCACAGCGATATCTCTTGAAGTTGAAAGTGTTGAACTATTTGGGACCTATGTCTGTGTTTATGGAGAAATGAGAAAGACTGTTGATATTCTGGGTAGGTATGATTGGAATTTGCTGCTGACATTAGCAAGATTTGACTTCATTAATTACTATAGCTGCTAGTAATAATGCAAGCAAATATCATCAATCTCAGCCACTTTGAGTACATTATTATAAGTACAATTTACCACATGTTTTCATTTTTAATGTTGTAATTGCCACAGTAAAACCATGGTTAAACTAGGTTTATAATACCAGTTTTTCAGCCAAGTGAAGACTATCTTATAGCTGTTCTAGACATTGAAGTATATCCATTACCCCTCAATTCACCCTGAGGCCACAATTTCAACATCCTCCCGTTGCCTTATCCATTATTTATATAAACTATGGCAGTCTGACTCTAAAGTTATAACAGAAAAGCTGATGTTTCCAACGAGAACCCTCGAAAGGAAGCGCTATAGTTCTAGCTTTGTTGTAAGGCCACCATTTGACTTCTCAAGTTCTGATGAAGTTATAGTTTTAAAACAACATTTCGGCCATGAAATACGAATTTTACATTTACATACCTCGTGTGGTGGCTTTTGCCGTACAAAATCTATATAAAACACACCAGAATCAGCCATATTATGCTGTTTATTCAAAACAAATGTTTGCCAAATTATGTATAGTCTATTTTCGTCTTTGGCCATAGCTTTGACCCAAAGATCGGCGATGCACGTGTTGGTTTTTGCAAGCGAATTTGTGGAGTTTATTGAGTAATTTGAATAAAATTGAAAGCGCTTTGTACTTTCAACGCCTCGTAGGCGTAGCGTAACATAATCTTTTGTTTTGGCAGTCATTAGTCGAATATGCTATGTGCTTCGGTATGATACTGCATGGCGTAATTAGGATTGACAACTTGAAGTAAACGATATAAAAAGAAATAAATAAAACGATAACAATGCTGTCACACCTTGCGTAGAAATGCGTTTCTTAAGAACTGTTTTCCGGTAGGATTACTAAACAACTAACGTACAGTACCCATGCAACCACAAGTCCACAACCATCATTTTTCACGTCGAACTATTATTTCATTTAGCGGACAATGAAGAATTGATCCGAAGTTTACCTCCACCAACAACCTTGGAACATATCATTTCATCCACATTTATCAGGAAAAATTTAATAGAGAATATTCAATCAAATAATACAGATTATTATGTAAGTTTGTAAACTTATAAGCGTCAAATTGATCTTTATTCCCGTCGCAAATATTTTCAGCAAAACAAAAAAATGAGGAATTTTTATACCAACAGGTCGAAAAACCGGAATTCAATTGCGAAGTAAAGAAATCTGGAATTGTTCCAAAATCTGGTAAATTTAAGACTTCTCAAAGTCGTAAAATCGTCTTCCTAGAGATCCAGTAAGGATCATCTCTTATTGATCCAGTGTTACTACAGGAGGAAACCTAAACTAAACTAACTTTATTTACACTGGATAGCTCAATCAGTTCTAAACTGTTCTTCCTAGAGGTCCAGTAAGGATCATCTCATATTGATCCAGTGTTACTACAGGAGGAAACCTAAACTAAACTAACTTTTTTACACTGGATAGCTCAATCAGTTCTAAACTGTTCTTCCTAGAGATCCAGTAAGGATCATCTCATATTCATCCAGTGTTACTACAGGAGGAAACCTAAACTAACTAACTTTATTTATACTGGATAGCTCTATCAGTTCTAAACTGTTCTTCCTAGAGGTCCAGTAAAGATCATCTCTTATTGATCCAGTGTTACTACAGGAGGAAACCTAAACTAACTTTATTTATACTGGATAGCTCTATCAGTTCTAAACTGTTCTTCCTAGAGGTCCAGTAAGGATCATCTCATATTGATCCAGTGTTACTACAGGAGGAAACCTAAACTAACTAACTTTATTTATACTGGATAGCTCTATCAGTTCTAAACTGTTCTTCCTAGAGGTCCAGGAAGGATCTTATCTTATTGATCCAGTGTTACTACAGGAGGAAACCTAAACTAAACTAACTTTATTTATACTGGATAGCTCTATCAGTTCTAAACTGTTCTTCCTAGAGATCCAGGAAGGATCATCTCTTATCCATCCAGTGTTACTACAGGAGGAAACCTAAACTAAACTAACTTTAAAAATACTAGTAATTGCGGTGTTGTACAGCCCTATCAGTTCTGAACTGTATCTTCCAAAGGTTACTATTTTGGATCGACTTTTTTAGTTCACACGCTGGCCCCGGAAGATATCAGTGTGGTGGCGTCGCTTGGTGATTCTCTTATGGTAAGCTATTGCATATATAAGCTAACGGTTTGGTGTTTTAAAAGTATTGATGTTGCTCGCGAATATAAAATTGAATTAAACTACATTACACTGCACGTCTTTCAGATCGGACTGGGAGCAGATACCACAACAACGGCTCGTTTTTTCACAGAGTTCCGTGGAATATCGTGGAGGTAATTGTATTTACCAGTCTAAATACTGAGTTTGGCGATTCAAATCTACAATGATCTGTCGGTCAATATAACCGATTCAGATACAAATTTCAAAAGCAAAGCAACAGTTTACGACAGAACGTAATACATCCGCAAAAATATAAATGATATTTTCTTTTAACCTTCACCTGCCATTTCTCTTCACTGTTCAAATGCTGGGAAGGCCTATATCATGTCTTGCCTAGATAGAACTAACAAACTAGAATGATCTCAGTTCGCTGTGATTATCACTGCTTTGTCATCGAGGTTAAATGTTGGTAGTCTTCGGTATCATCTCGACGATCAAGCTCATTCAATTCAGCATACAAAGATGATGAAGGTTTGGTTGTCCCTGAGGACGGTGGTGATGGCGTTGTATTTGAGGGAAAAGATGGAGGTGTTGCTTGGAGTGAAATTTGTTGACTGCAAGCTGTTGACTGGAGGGATATCTCTGGCGAGTTTGGTGGCGGTGTCTTTGATGGTAGAGGTGGTGGAACTTGGGAATCTATCGATTTCATCTTTGGTGGTATTGGTGGTCCAACTGGTTTAGTTGGTAAACACGGTGGTATCACTGGTGATTTCGCTGGTAATGGTTCTGATGGTGAATCTGGAGGTGATGACCCGCGAACAACAGTTGACCTGGCTGTTGGTATTCCTGGAGAAGGTGCTCTTGATGGTAGCGCTGATGGCAACGAACTTGGTGGTGCTATATTCGCCGACGGTTGTGGTGTGGGAGGAGACGACGAGGAACATGATGTCTTGTCTTTACTTTGTAAGAACTCGAAATCTATTTCCGGAAGTTGATAATTTGAAACACGGTTCATTTCTTCCCTACACAAAGATGGGGCGGTTATGATGGCTGCAGTTGGTTCACCTTGGATATTCTTGCTTTCTGGGAACTTTATATCCATTTCTTGGAACTGTTGATTTGACTGATTTTGGCTCATCTTAGGTGATGATGTTTTGGATATTGACGTCACAGTTGGAATCATTTCTATTGATGGTACGAACTCAGTAGCTTCGCAATCGCCTAAGTTTTTCGCGTTTTCACTTGAAACGTTCGTATATTCTTTAGGTTGATTGTAGTCTGAAGGTGGCTGCGATGATTTTGATGCTGGTGTTTGATCGGTTGTTCTGTGGGTAGGGTGTGGCAGTGAAGGTGTCTGGTAGTGTGGTGGTCCTTTAGGTTCTCGTGATTTTGATTGAGGTTTCGTATATCGGGGTGGTTTCGTTAGTGCCACTTTGGGCCTTGATGGAAGGGGTGACCTACTATCCTGGGTACAACCATTGTAAGTAGGCTTAGGTTCTTGGTAGTTTTCTGGTGAACTGACCTGGTCTTTGCGGGAGATTTCCTGCTGGTTTTCGTAAAGTTCTGGTTCAAATGCGGTTGGTTCCGGTCTAGGATGTTGGTAGCTTCCTATCCCGGTGGACGCATCACACTCTGATCTCCAACCATGCTCCTGCAACCCTGATGCACCATCATTACCTCCATCTATCCCACCACAGTTATTGTAGATAGGTTCGTTGGCAGGTCTCGGATGTTGATAATCTCCTTGGTTACTGGATTCTCCATGAAACTCAAACACACTGACTTGGGATTCCATGGAATCGGACCTAATGAGAAGGGCAGTAAAAATGGACGGTTGCATATTGAATTTGCACTTTTGGCGCAAATTGTGCATATTGAAATACGCACAATTTGCGCCCCACGTGCTACGGTATTTAATCCATTCTGATTTGCGCATCGGTTACACTCATGCGGGATTTGGAATCTTTAAAACCTCATGTTTAAGATTAATAAAACAAATCGCTCAAAAATTTTAAAAATGCAATTCGTTATTCGCGCCTTCGTCCTGATCAACACAGCGTACCCTAATTGTTGCTTGGAGATTCCGGTTTCTTCAGATGTGTCGTCCCGCGACCGCTGGTCTGGTAGTTCCTCGTAGAAAGGATTGAAATCGCCGCCATTTTGCATCTCGAGTGCCTCTCTGGACCCGGAGTCTGCGGCGACGTGTCTAACTTGTTCACATCGCCTGCAATACCAGTTTAACAAACACGCGAGGAGCGCGGCGATTACTAAACCACTAGCGAACGAGCACACGACAACATACCAATCGCGGTCGTAGTTCACACACTTGCATCTCCCTAAAAAAACCACACGATTTCACCACAATCTTTGGACGAACAAAATATAGGCGCGAATGTGAAGACTGGTTTTCAAACGGCACCGAAGGTCGTCGATGTGTATTGTTTACAATCGGTGAATAATTCAAAATAACAATTAAAGTAATTTATTACAGTGATCACCGAGAATAGTCATCACCGACTATATCGGTGTCTTCGGTGACTTATGAGCATCAGGTTTATATTGTGGTTTATGTAAGAAAATGACGGACTGTCGTGGATATGATCGACAAAATAGGGAAATTTTCACGTTTGGATAAAATTAAAACTTCTGGTAATCTTAACCCCGTTAAATTAATATATCAATATTTTAGCATAGGTAAGTGTACTAAGTTCTGATTCATGACAGGCTCGCTTGGAACACCCGCTTAGAAATACTCGATATTTCGGGGGATTCCTCAATGCCTCCCCCCTCTCCTTCTTTATGTCAGACAATATGTGTTTAAAAGTACAGTTCTAAAATTAACGCTTGCGTAATTTTGCGGGGTTTCTGTAAAAAATATTGACTGCTCACCTTCAACTGAACATGATAATAATGTGATGCTAAGAAAATGAGCAGCGACACGGGTTAAAATGTTCTTCATCATATTCGCTTTTTGCTTTCAACTTTCCTGCAACAGATGTTCGCCTCAGTATCTATAGCGAGCGCGGTTCCCTGACATAATAAAAACATAACAAGCCAATTTTGCATAAAGAAAACAAACATAAATGAAAGCGGTGCACTTTTGACGTCAGTTGCATAAATAGATTCGAACTAATATTGATAACAGCTCAGCGATTTTACTTGTCATCTCCTAGAAACAGAGTTGCAAAAAAGCTGCGGGTACGCGGGTACCACCCGGAGGAAGGTTTGCTTTGAATGAGGTTTGTGAGGAAGGTTCAAAGTTTAACAATCTCATTGATCACATACATGTACCAAAAAAACGAGTATTTCTTTATGCTGGTTGCCACTTGACTCAGCGTTGTGAGGAAGGTTTTCGAAACTTGAAATCCTACCGGAGGAAGGTTGAACTCTTTTTGCAACTCTGCCTAGAAAAGGCCAGTCTTTGTCCGACACATGCAATTTTGATTGTTTTTGTATACTCGGCCAGGGAAAATATCGTCGAAATATAAAAAAAATAAAAAAAAGGACAGATATATTTACTTGTAACAAATTAAGGCAATATGGGGACTACGACACAAAGGCAGTTGCCAGTGTGTTTAGAGGCACTGCGGTATAGTTGCCTGACTTGCCTCTGGCTTTCTTTCATGAAAACGTGCTTGACGAAGTTCCCCATGCACTAAAAATGAAGTCGCTGCTACGACTTTAATTTTGAAACTTTTCCCATAGAATATTATTGAGAAAATTTTGTATCTTATAAATGTGCGTGCGAATAATTGCGCGCGGAGAACGGTCGATCCTTGAAAGCGTAAACTATATCTCAAGTGGATGACACACATCAACTTAATTCTATATAAACATACGATATTTATTGAATGAGACAGACAACAAAGCCTACCTTATGCTAATACGAGATAAAACAGCGACGCTCTTTACTTTATAGATAAGGCTTGGCCGGCTTGCTTGGCATAGCATAGCTTATCTGAACTCAGGAGTCACAATACTTTACACTTAGTACAGAAACTATAAAAATAAACCTTGTCTCATTGCCCCAGAGACGGCCATAGCTGCCTGATTATTGTTGCGCGGATGGGGTAGGTGCATGGGGAGAGGGGGGTTGTGGCAGTGATGAGCGGAAGTGGGATGAGGGGGATTAAAAATAAAATCAATACCAGATTCTATGGAGTAGTATGTTGAACAGATAGACTTAACTATGTTGGAGAACTACAAAATTTGGGGGGAAATGGGGGTTGGTAAAAATACAACTCGGAGGAAGGAGCCGTCTCTTAATGAGGTCATATCTGTTTTTCAGTAATGGCGGAGATGCGAGTATTGAAGACGTTTTAACGCTGCCCAGTATGTAAATGATAAACTATCTTGATAATCTAAAACCTTGTGTAAAGATCTTGTTCACAAAGATCAGTTAATGTGATTCGTTAATTTGTTTATGAATCGTATTAAAACGTTCGTTTTCTCAATTTGAAGATTTGCTAAAGAAATTTAATCCGAAATTGAGAGGATACTCAACGAACACAGCCAGACACTACCAGAAAAATTCTGGACTTAATTTGGCAACCGTTTCTGCTACATCCAGGTTTGCAAATAGATTTTTTGACACTTTTACCTATGAGGTGTCTCCCTCAGAAGTGTCTAAATACATTTTCCCTTTGCAGGAATTTGGAAGCACAAGCACACCAACTTATATCTCAAGTGAAACAGGATAAGGTCAATAGGGTTACTTTACACACTTTTAGCAGCAGTCGATATCTGCTCACAGATTCATTAATCATCCTTCTGAAGTGCAGATTGTAAAGAACTCTTTACTTGTATGTACTCTATAGAAAATTGATTTCAAGAACGATTGGAAGCTAGTTAATATCATGTCTGGTTCGAGAGATCTCTGTAGGCTGTGTGGAAACCTGGTAATTTTTTTAAAATGAGAATCTCTTCTCTCGGTTAAATTAAGCAGAATAATTTTTCGGTTAATTTTAATAATTATTATAGGATGAAATAACTCCGGATATTTACATCGAATCTCTGGTCAAGACGTTGGACACGTTGCAGATTAAAGTAGGTTTAATTTTTTGCTGACGAATAAAATGAACTGTTGTCGCATTATATTGTATATTTAGTCGTAAAATACATCGTTTTTCGGCCTTCTTCAGCTGCCAAAGACTTTTGTAAACCTCATTCTGCCGTTGAACGTTTCATCACTTTTCGCTTTGAATGTTCCTGGGCAGTGCAGGATTGGAAACTGGTAAGTTTGTAGTTGAAGATTATCAATATCATACCACTCCATGCATGCATCCATACAGTTCTTATATGGACACATATTTTTTCCAGGTCTATATGCCCTTGCTTGAGAGATAAGTCCAGGAGTAAGAGAATCTCACATTTTTACGAAGGGTACAAAGTAAGATCTAAGGAAATGTCTGCTTTGATTTTTTTCAATGAAAAACAGCAGCCCAGGTAATCGAGTCCGATTTAAGTTAAAACAAGACGCCGTTCTGGCGTTAACTCCGGCGCACGTGCCAGTCTTCAATATAGAGCTTCTGAACATAAACAATACAGTTCGCGTATTGTTTCGCATACATATTCGCATTTAGATGCCTTGCGAACCTAAATGTTCGATCGCGAAATTCAGAAGAACATCGCAGTATAGAAGTTCAATTGTTCAAAAATGTAAATAAACCGCATGATACATTCGCTTCGTCTTACACTTTGCCTTTGGAATTCGCGCTTATATAGTTGTATTAAATCTTCGATCCTGTGCAAACTACGCGACGTGTCAACGCGCCCATACACGACCACATCATCTTGTTAAACGGCAAAATAGCAGCGATATTATTAAAATAGGACCGGGTCTACATGTATTAAATATATTCTTACCCCAATTCAATCTAAACTTAATCGAACAGCATGAAAAGAACGGTTTATTTGTTCCTCTTGGAGGAATTGCCGTATCATGCGAGCGAAATCGAATCGCGCATTGGAAAATTAGCCAAAGCTGTGCACCACAAGTCTTGGGAGAAAGACTGGGACGTAGATAAATACTCACATACATGTGTTAAATACTAGTATATTTCGCGCCATTACAGACTTGCGACGACGAAAAATAAAAAAAAAAAATAAAAAAACAAAAACAAAAACAAAACAAAACCGGGACGAATTTTCAACTCCGTCGCTGACGCCGGAGTAATAATAGTTCTCTTAGGATTCTTTGGTTTGATACAGTTTTTTGTGAGTTCAGAAATGAATAAGATCACTTGTGTGGTATATAACGCACCATCATTGGGACATGAATCTGACCATTTTTGGAAATCTTCCTTTTACTCAGTCAGGAAAATGGCTATCAAGTGGGTGTTGCACAATTGCTTAAATTTTGCATTTAGCAAAAGTCGGCGAAATGATATTTAAGGTTATTAATAAATTAAATTAAAAAATATTCCCACTTTGTCTGGTAATCACCAAGTAAATGGTTATAATATAAATAAAAAAAAATTATTGTTGCATTCATCATAATTGCATAGTTAGCACTTATCTTTATGATAAAAAAACGGATATTGTTAAAGGATTGGGTTTGTTAGCGAATACCAAAAATGGACTTTATAGTGGTTTTTTAACGAATTGTGAAAGCATATCTTCAATTTTTATGTTTGTGTTTTATAACTATGGAAAAGAAATATTCTGTGTTTGAGAAGTTGGGAGTGCCAGAAATGAATAAAATGTAACTCTGCGATAATTTAACTACGTAACTGCTAAACTGCACGCATCTTCTCAGGAAATGCTCGGCTAATTATTATTAATATTTATAATTATTTATATAAATCATGATTTACGTTGTTTACAGTAGCAAAAAGCTATTATTGATAGCTGGGGCGACTGACTCACTGCCACTGCCGAGACTTTATTGCCGGTGTTGTCATGATGATGATAGTCTCGAGACTAAAGAGAAAAGTCTGGTGTCGGTGCAGCCTCGGTTTCGTTTGGTTTCCTATTAAAATCTATTATTCTTCTAGTTATCGTGTAAATTACGACGCTTTTCATTGTCATTTGTGTCTTCCGATTTTGTTTCTGTCCTTGACTCCTTGTGTTGATTTTTGTTACGTTAAAGAAAAGACTAGCGGATTGATAAGAGCACAAAGATCTTTTTTAATCATTATTCTTTAATTATATATGACCAGTATGACATACCCTGAACAAGAATACACCCACATTATTAATAAAGAGTTCTTTAAAAGATTGCTATTGAATTGTTTGCATAGACTACACGTCAACATATAGACTGCTAAGTTAATCAGATCTACTCGAAAAAGAATTATCAGCACTTTTGCCTTTGGTTTACTTCTAAAGCATCGTGTGTAGTTGCTGCTTGTGCCGTGTAGTGATTGGTAGTATTGTGTACCAAAAGAATCCTATATTTCAGAATAATTGTGGTTTTAGTAAGTCCGCTTCCAACTTAGTTTCTGCTGGGTGATAATTTAATTGAGAAATATCATGTGATCTTCGAGCTTTAGAGCACGACTCGGGGGTTTTTGAGAAGACAGGCGAACGTTAAATACTGTTTTGTTAAACTGTGTCAACTCTGGTAACTCAGACCATTACAGTATTAGTAATCTAACTGAAATCGCAACATTTATTATGCATTAACATTGAACAAGATCAAATGTTCGATCTTTGAAGTATCCTTGTGAGCCGTGATCGCGCAGACGGTGCAGCCCTAATGGTTTATTGATAATTATCAAGGCTTTAATCTTTTCCCAGGTGCAAAGATGGCAGATGATTCGGATCCAGGTCACAAGCTGGTGCGACGGAGTAGTCTTGGTAAGGGTTCTAAGAAAAGGCGAATGAGCAAGAAAAAATACGATGGACGAAATATCATGGATGACATGGCCGGGGTCAGTGATATGGTTTTACTTGATCCACTTACCGAAGACAAACTCACGGAGAATCTTGAGAAACGATTCAAAGCTGGTGAAATTTATGTATGTTCGAACATTTTCTGCGGCTAATTGTAGAGAACAGTCATATTGTACTAGAGATTTCCTCATTTGCAAGAGTCTGTATACTGCAAGTTGTAACTGCAAATCATATGCACGATATATTAAAATGAAATAACGCATGCGTACATTGTATAACTTTTACGATCTCTTATTAACCGTAGAAGAATACCACCACGCTAAATTACTGAATATTGTGTTCGTAATTAGTTAATCTGATAGAGTTATCATACACTACAATATTGATTAATTGTTTTCTTGCAATTATTCCAGACATACATAGGAAATGTTGTGGTGTCAGTGAATCCCTACGAGAAACTGTATCTTTATACAAACGAAGTGATAATGGAGTACAGATCAAGAAACATTTATGAAATGGCGCCACATCTGTAAGTATTCCAGAATGATATCTTTCGCACTGCCATCAAGACCATTTTAGAGTAGTGCATGTGTAGTTCTGTCGGAATTGCTCGGGAAGAGATTTTAAATGAAGATTTTTACAGGTACGCAGTTGCTGACTTGGCTTACAGATCAATGCGAGATCACAATAAAGACCAGTGTATTCTTATTACTGGAGAGAGTGGTGCTGGGAAGACAGGTAAACCTGATGTATTGTAAAAGTAGTAGTAATTAGACTAAACTCTTAAGACCAGACTCAGTTGCTGGTTAAAAATGTTTGCATTTATAACAATACTTCTGGGAAACGCTTTGTAGAAGCTTCAAAAATATCATGCAGTATGTTGCGGCGTTTCTGGAAAGGGAAAACAAGTTGAACAAGTTAAAGAACAACTTCTTCAATGTAATCCAATTCTGGAAGGTGAGTTAGCGACATTTGTGTATTATTCTCTTCAATCAACTAGTTAATTAAGGTGATATTGAATAATATTATTTAGCGTTTGGGAACGCCAAGACATTGAAAAATGATAACTCGTCCAGATTTGTAAGTACTTTGCGCATGTGTGATTAATGTTTAGGGTTAGGCCTATAGCTAAATACCGCGGCTGTGTCACAGAATGACACTATACAATACAGCACCGCAGAAATCAATGCATCTTGACAATTGAAATGTACTCGCAGAGCGGGTGCGTAATACATATACATGTGTTGGTTCACAAACAGAAGTACGTGTGTGATGTTGTAAATGTTCGCTTGTCTTAGGGGAAATACATGGATTTAGAGTTTGACTTCAAAGGAGAACCTGTTGGTGGTGTTATAACAAACTGTAAGTTAACAGAATGTTCATCGTACATTTTAAATATATGACTTAGTGCAGTGTTTTCTTAATTAAAGCAGTTATTGAACTTTATGCATTCGATTCTAATGAACTGGTTGAACGAAGGGCGAAAAGGAAAAACACAAAAGTCCTCAGATTCATTGAACAAACTAAATTTAAGCTTTGACATTTAGTAATATTTATACAACAGCGTTTTCAATTCATATTTCAATGTTTTCGACTAGGATAAATGATCCCGCTTAAGTTTCTTTATGTTAGTGTTTTAATATGACTCATTTACTATGTCTTCTTTTTCATGTTGATTTTCGGAAAACCAGATCTTTTGGAAAAGGCATATAATAGCTGTGAATTGCCGGATATTATCATCTGATATTCACATGCAGCGTATTTAGAACTTATTTCTTTGTGTTGAAACTTCTTGTGTTTTAGTCTCGAATTGTGCATCGTGCCAACGAGGAGAGAAGTTTCCACACTTTCTATCAGCTTCTCAATGGTGGATCGGGAGAGCTTCTTCGTAAGAAATATTTCATTGCATATTCAATAAAGTAAAACTACATCAAAATGGAGAAGTGCTTCTTACAAAATATTTCACTTTATATAACAACACATCAGTTCCCATTGTTAAAGTCAGGGAATACGTGATGACTTGATGAAGCAAAAACAAGCGATTTCTAAGTTGGTTGAATATGTGTTTAATCTTTATTTTAGGTGCCTTGGGCCTGGAAAGAAACTGCGCTAAATATGCATATTTGAAGGAGAGTGGTTGCATTTCTGTGAAAACGATTAACGACGTTGAAGACTTTCGTTATACTGAGGTATCACACGAGACACGGATAGTAAATTCCCCCAGTACTTTCGCGACTAATTGAATATCACAAGTTTGCCAGCTAGTGTGTCATTTTTCTCTCGTAGCTAAGGGAACTGTAAAAATGCTAATCCATTCACTGTTTTCCAAGGTTAACTATGATTTAAAATTAAAATTTTTTTAGAGTGCTATGGGCGTAATTGGATTTAAAAACCAAGAGAAACTTTGTATTTATCAGCTGATATCAGCAATTCTCCATCTTGGAAATGTACAGTTTGAAGCAGCGCAATTTCATCACGGGGCTGACGGTGTATTTATCACAAATAAAATGGGTAAAAAATTTACGTTATGCATTACCTTTTCATATAACAACGAGTTCAAACTGACGAGAATTGAACGATACGAGACGTTAAAATATTGTTCATCATACATATACATGTTGTTCTAGTGCTGAGAATTATTGGAGATTTACTGAGATGTGAACCAGAAGTGTTACAAAAGGCGTTAACAGAAAGAACGGTGGCAACAAAATACGAGTCCTTCAAGACAACTTTTCACCGTCTGAGGTACAATTGTCGAACACAGGTTTTTAAGAAAGTTGTATATGAGTTAACTGTTGCTAATTAGGCTGATGATATTTTCATTTTTTCAAGGCTGGTTATGCCAGAGATGCTCTGAGCAAAGCTTTATACGATCGCTTATTTTCCTGGTTGGTAGCAAGGATCAACCAGAGTATAAAGGTATAGAATCGATGATTATATGATGGGAATGAAGGGATAGGAATGTGGGAGAATGGTATTTCGTGACTGTTATCCACTGTATCTCTGTTGCCTCTGAATACAAACAGCTTATCTTTACTCTTAGGTAAAAAGAAGAACTCGTACCAAAGTAATTGCTAATTGGAGTGTTAGACATTTATGGATTTGAAATGTTTCAGGTAACCTCTTCATTATTGATTAAGATAATCAAGGAGTAAGATCTTAGACTTTAAGGTCTAGTCATATCTAGTAAACAATTAATATCTTTTCCATTCCAATTTTCAGAAAAACTTTTGAACAATTCATTATAAATTACTGCAACGAAAAACTGAAACAAATATTCATTGAACTGACCTTAAAATCAGAACAAGACGAGTATGTGAGAGAGGTAAGAAAATTTTGATCAGCTTTGCCGCATTTGCATTCTTTTTTAACGCCGGAAGAACAATTCATGATGTAGACACTGAATTGACTGTTTCTTTTCTTCAGGGCATTGAATGGACTCACATCGACTATTTCAACATTCTGTGATTTGTGATCTTATTGAAAAAGTGAGATTACTGACTCTTAGTTTATTTTCAGTTGGCTATTCACATTTAATTTTTTTTTTTGCCTTATAGAGCAATGTTGGAATAATAGCCATGATAGACGAAGAATGTTTGCGACCTGGAAAGGTACAGATTATTTCATTGATCTATACTGGTGACTTAAATGAAGATGATTAATATTGTATAACAATTGTATTAATTGTGAGTTATTGTTTCAAAATATTGATTCGATATAAAATATCTAGTGCTGCCAACTTTGGCCTTGTAGGCCTGTGCCTCTGTACTCGAACTAAACAAATGACTTTATGTGTCAGGTGTTCCACAGTATCATCACTATGATGTGATTTTGTTTAGGCCTCCGATATGACACTTTTGGAAAAATTAAATGCGAAATTTCTGGACCATCCACATTATGACAGCGAGAGCGGTACAAATCCGAGGAAACCAAACTTGAAGATTGGACAAGGACATTTTGTTTTGCGACATTATGCAGGAGATGTAAGGAAAATTAGTTTTGTAACTTTATCGGGCAATTGAGCTGCTTTTTTATTCATATTTAATGCTGACACAACGGTTTTTCTGCACGGACCATTGGGTTTCTGATGACGGTGACCCATTATTATCAGTAATCACTGAGTGAGGAAACAATCCAAGGCATTTCACCCGGGAGGGTTTTCACGGAAAGCAATGAATGTGTCGTTTGCTCATGCACGTAAGGAACAATCTTTGTTATCTTTCTCTGCCTAATTCAATGTATTTTTCTTTTATTCAGGTGACTTACAACGTCAATGGCTTCTTGGACAAGAACAATGATCCGTTGTTTCGTGATTTATCACAAGCAATGTTTCAATGCGAACATCCTTTGTTGCAACAACTTTTTCCAGAAGGTAATTTTCTTTGAGGACGATGCATGTATTTGATCTGCATGTAAATAAGATACCTTCGGTCCTTCGCCTTGTCCACATGCATACTTGGGGCATCAGATAAAGGGATTAGTTGGGTTAGTGGAAATGAGTGTTAAAATCCATTTTGTTGATTATGTCGTTTCGATTTGTAATTGCTACATTTTTATCGGCAGGAAATCCCGAGACACCTTCTCGTAAACGACCCAGTACTGCTGCTACCAAATTCAAGGTGGGCCGTTCGAGAGTGTTGCATTATCTTCTATTGTCTTTTTTATCATTCTGGTCTATTTTAGTAACTACTTTCTTGTATTCAGGTGTCCGTAGCACAGTTGATGAAAAATTTAAGAGTGAAAATCCCAATTATGTGAGGTGTATTAAGGTATTGTATAACTTTTATGGGAATATACTGCCATGTCGAATTTTACAAGAAAGGAGTGTGGAATATCTATTTTTCTTTTTTAGCCAAATGAAGCAGAGGGAAAAAGTTTTTGATGAACATTCTGTGAGGCATCAAGTCCGGTATTTAGGGTAGGTTTGCATTTATTCATCCTAATGATATCACTCGCGCCTGCAGTGAACTATTATGATTTTAATTTTGCTCGCTGTGAATCGAACTGCTAAAATACTTCAGTAGCTTTTGAGACCCCAAACAGCGAAAAACATTCGTTGTTAATTACGCATGGATTTTTAGGTTATTAGAGAACGTTCGTGTTCGCCGTGCTGGTTATTGTTATAGACAGGAATACTCTATAGCTTTGGAAAGGTATTTTATTAGTTAATATAGATTCTAAACAACCTGTAACGTAATGTTTCAAGCTTCCCTCTTTTTCATCCCTTTGTCGTCACCGTCTCAACTTTACGTCTACAATCCATATTGCTGAGTCATTGGTTTCATTTGTTGATTCACTTATCATTACGTACAATGATATTTGCACTAGCTTCTTACTCTAATAAACTATTTTTTTAAAAATATTCCCTGTTTCCAGATACAAAAGTTTGTGTCCAAAAACATGGCCAAAGTGGGATCGTGATCCTAAACAAGGACTTGGTGAGATTTTGAAGGTAATTTTGCTCTTGTTTTTTTCACAACATTGAAGAGTCCGCGTCGTCAGAAATATCCAAGTTTTGAGAAAACGGCGTAATCGACCAGTCCGCCGGAAAACGGCGTATACGACCATGGTCGAGTCCGCCGGAAAATGGTGTATTCGACCATGGTCGAGAATTTTCCTGAGTGGAAACTAGCCTTCAGATGGTGGATAGAATAATTATTAAGACGAGTTTCTGCATGAAACAATTCTATACATGGTAATGCATCAACCAGCTACTTCTTGTTGCTATATACTTGTGCTTTTTTATGTTTCTTTTGCCTTCGGCAGTATGCAACATCCTGAGAAGAAGCATTCTAGAAAAGAATCTTCTAAATCGAGTAACAAACATTTTTATAATTGTTGTTGTTTAATTTTCAGTGTCAGAAAATCAAAAGAAGTGAATATGATTATAGAAGGACCAAACTTTTTATCCGAAATCCACAAACGGTATAAAATATTTATACTTTTAACAGAGTTAAGTTCAGTATTGGTCAGACACCGACCGTATTCATGCAGAGCAAATTGTTGACATCAGCAAATGGAAGACCGTTTAGCTGTATTTCAATAAATTTTGCAATTCGTTACACCTGGGCGAATAAAGATTCAGAATCATGTCCGATTTAAACACGAATTAATCTTACATGTTGTCATATCAGAATTCTGAACTCTGTATATTTTAACAAATGCAATTTAATCTTTACTTTTTTTCTCATGCTTTTCCTAATTTTAGTTGTTTGCACTGGAAGATAGAAGAGAAGAAAAGTTGGAAGATCTTGCAGTCATCATACAAAAACGTTATAAGGGTTTTCGTGACAGGAAGAAGGTAACGTATACGTTTTAAGCTACTTCTTCATATATAATAGTTAATTATTGCATTTGCATCATCATATATCACTGTTTCGCGAAGACAGTTTATAAAATATCTGCATCTATATTTTTCTATATTTTCTGTGACAACTTTGTAGTTCATCAAAATGTTGATTAGCAAAACATTTAGAGGATTCAAGGTATATTTCTTTTCATTTCATATGAACTTTATCATATTTTTCAATTCTAATATTTTTCTTTGTATTTCTGACGTAATTTTAGGCAAAGAAGGATTACCGGACGCAGCGTAATGCAGCCATTATGATCGCTTCGTTTGTCAGAGGATGGCGGGTAGGCTAATTTTTCTCTTTATTGTTTAGAAGACTTGAAGGTTGAATTATTTCACATGATTTATTTGCTCAAAACAGTTCTCAGTCTTACAAAATTTGGACAAATAGGAATTTAATAGTTCAACAAGAGCTATCGTCGACTGAACAATAACTCTGTGATGTTTGAACTTACTTTTTTACAGGTGCGAAAAGAATATCAACGTTTCTTCCGATCTCATGCCACAGCAGTTATTCAACGTTGCTGGCTATCTTACGTCGTAAGTAATTTACTCTTCTCGGTTCCGTGATTATCGGCGACCCACTTATCAACAACACACCCTCTGTATATCTCCCAATTTGGGGATGTTCCTGCCCAATATTTGTATGTAATCTGTCAGTTTTTGTTTTTGAAGAGAATATCGAGTGACTGTGTTTGCCATTCTTGCATGCACGGATGCTTTTTCAAAGTTTAAGTAAATAAATATTGCAGATTAATTCCTCTCTAATCCCAATGATCTATGGCTCCAATAATTAGTTCAAAGATTGTTTCTGGGTTCATGTCTAAGTACTCTCTTGATATTCTTTTTCAGAACCATATTATCTTCTTCGTGTTTATTTCTAACAGGTTTCAAGATTTTGAGAAAGCTTTTGCAAAACTTACCTTCGGAATCTCCACTGGAGAGGAGTTGGCCATCAAGTTTACAGAGATTTCGAATGGCAAATGGGCTTTTAAAGGAGATATATCACCGCCATCGTGTAAGATATAACGATCATAATTAAATATTTTGAAACCGTTTTTATATTTCATTTTTTTAAAATGATTTATGCAGTGTCGCCCTCACATCTCTAGAGAATTTCATTCTTTCATGCAGGCCAGCCGCTTGCTGTATCACCAATCCAGAAACACAACCTTGTGCTTGATCTGTCATTCTGTCTTTGTTTTTGCTTCTTTGTATTTATAACTTACGTTTTAATTTCCTGCCTCTTAACAGAAATTTTTACACCGTCGCATCCCATTTTATCCCACCATATCCCACTATGCATTTGTTGGGTGTTCTCATGGAAAGGTAAACATATATACTTCTGTCTTCATTTAAAATCTTTAATAAAACATATAAGAAGTATGAACATATAGAAGTATAAACATATTACTTCTGTCTTCATTAGGCAATGCCTAAGCACACGTTTATAAACATTCAGAGTAGTAACTACATTGGGTTTTGGTGTGATTGGTCTAATGGTGATGGTGCGGTGATGATGATTGGTGGTGGAGGAAGTGCTTGTGACAGAGCAGATCATGGTGTTGGAATAACAGAGGAAGATCAAGCGAAGTTTGGTGGAAGTACACCTCGCCATGATTTTGGCTACAACGTTGCACCTTCAACGTATTCATTCAATTTGTGGGTTCGTTAGAAACCATCAGTTATAAAACATTTTAGATTGGCGAAAATACCATTTATCAATTTGTTATATATAGCGGCAACAATTAAACGCTACGCATGGGTATAAACAGGGATAATGGCTTAGTAGTTAGTTGATTCAAAGACTATATATATAGATGTAGACAAGTTAGTTATACTCATTGCTTTCAAAATCAATTCCAGTTTTTATACTTTTGAACTAAATATTGATCAACATTTTTGGTTTTGCTACCAGTGTTTAATTTTACTATACAGCTATTGTTGAGCAAGATGTTCATATGGTTTCTCTACAAAAGCATAGTGATATCGTTCGGGGATATTATAGCACACGTTTAACCAATATTCCCTATATTAACTTACAGTAAATAGTAGGTTGAGTTGATGTACAACAAAAGTTGATTTTATGCATGTATTCACGATTATGCAGAATATTTTTCTTGCTTCTTTGAAAGCGGAGTTACTTAAATTAGAACAGATCTGGTATAATCAGTTTTTGATTAAAGGATTAAGATCATTGAAATATTGATGATTCATTGCAACGTCTGCAGCCATACGCATTAATGGATTGAACACGAGCAATTTCTAGACGACGAAAATAAAATGCGATCATATTAGAAAGGTTGTGTTATTAGAGAGAATTATACACAGAACCCAAGATACAATTCAATACACGAATACCACACCTGTAGTAGGTCCCTGCCAATGGATGGAAGTTTTGGAACAACGTGAGATAACGATACTGGAAGATGGAACCCATAATCCTATATTTTATAAGAAAAAATTCATGGCTTGAACAATTTGCATACTACGTCCAGCAACGAAAAGAAAATTTAAGAGGCACCAAAAGAGCCACCTTTGTTAAGTGTTCTTTGCTTACTTTATACTCTGGCAATTTTGTCATTCCAGGCCAAGCATCTTCATTTGGTGATCCTAAGATTCTTTTAGTACAGTATGTCAAAAAAATATACTACAAACAAATTTCTCAAGTAAATATGCAAACAGCGTTTTAAATAATCAGAAGGACTGAGCCTTTACGACGCCTACGGCGGACACGTATAAGTTGCTACAGTTTTGCTGAACGCTATTTGTAATGCAATGGTACTATTTTGCATGTCTGTCACATTGTATATTAAATTTATCTAACTGTTTTTGAGCTTGGGAAACAATAAAGATACTTGTATATTTTTCTTAGTTGGTCATCAACGTCGCTCCCTGGGAAAAGAGGTCTTCCGCCATTCGACAATTCTAAACAAACAATTTTAAAATCATATTCAAGCCAACATTGTGGATTACCAGCCTCGATCACCGTTTTTTTTAATTTTCAATTTAATTTGATTTTAATTCTTGCTCAAAATTTGACGTGAAACAGCCAAAAGAAATGCACTGTATTTCTTAGATGTTTGTAATAGTAAGATTTCACAGCTCTGGCCATTTGTTTTATTCGAATTTATCCTTTTTTCAAGAGGATTCTGAATTTAAAAAAGATTGTGATGCATACCTGCAAAAATGCATCCAGCTGACCACATGTCTATTGAGGTCGTGTAAATCTTCGCTCCCATTAAAACATCTGGCGGACGATACCATAATGTTACAACCTAGAGTTGAGATATACTAGAGCAACAGTATTCATTTTTGAGCAATTCAACCTGTTGAATGTTGAATAAATGAAACATCTTGATAAAAAAAATATTGAAGGCAGCGCACTAATGCTAACACCACGCAGCCAGGGTTTTTATTACTTTTTTTCGTTATAAAACCATGGCTTTTAATGTCGCAAAAATAAGCAGATGTAACCAGAAGGAAATGTTAGAATTAGTAATGATAACAATTAAAGTTTGCAATCATTGTTATAAAGCATTTGAAGATGCTATCTTTAAAAGATGGAAGTTATTAGGAGTGTAACTAACCTCAGCCGAATAACAGCGAACAGGAATACCAAACGGTCGAGCTAATCCAAAATCACCCAATTTTAACTCCCCATCCTTTAAATAATTACGGTAAATGGTAAATTTGCCTGACTTTAGGCACAATATGCAGCAAGTACATATTCTCAAAAAACTTCCAGAGTTTGCTATCAAAGCCGGTGAAGATTTCGTTTACCTTATTAATTAGTAGATTTTGAGGCTTGAGGTCGCGATGTAGTACATTATTCGCATGACAAAATGCCAGTCCTCGTAATAACTGATACATGAAAGACTAAATAATTTTAAAATATTTTCTAAAATAAACTGGAGTTCAACACAAGTCTGTCGAGATGGGTCCTACTAAAAACCGCCGACACCGCCCAATGGTAAAGAAAAATCATCCGAGACTTCGTCGGTCTGGTCTGAAAATGACTGACTAACAACGTCAACGATTTTCCTTCGACTGGTGAAGTTAAAATTGATCTAGGGTAATTGTTACTGCAAATTGATCCATAGAAATGATGAGGTTAATAAGAAAAATCTTGGGAGAATTCTCGTCTTCAGTGTGTCCTGGGATACGTCAACACCAACCAAATCAAGAGTCTGGCATA
>NW_021164313.1:0-20400 GCF_004324835.1 Dendronephthya gigantea | reverse complement strand
CTTGTATGGTGGGATATCTGGGGGTTAACTGCTCTAGCCCTGTCGTCTAAAAAATGAACCCTTAAATGAAAACCTCTTTGTATTTTGACACACTTACTATGTTGTTTTATTCCTTGCACGCTCCACCGCCGAGACGCTGTCGAAGAAGAACGTGAATGACAGACAAAGATATTTTGTTTACCAAAAGTAATTATCACGATGCCAAGCAAAAGGTGAGAAACATCATTGATTCTTGTAGTATATTAGATATTGAGTAAGTTGCATGTTGAGCCCAATTACGTTTATTTCCTCCGTGTTCGATCAACCTTAATCCAGAAAATATAAAAATGGTGCATGAGATGGCAGAGATGCATGTCTAAAAAGAAGAGTGTTATTGTCTACATCAGTTTGAGATAAAAAAGCATGCAAGTCGTGAATTTGAACAATGCCAAATTTCGTTGCCGATAATTAAAATAATTTTTGTTGCCATTGTCGGACAAAGCGCAATTTAATTTCTGAAAGCCTGGTGTTTTGCAACAGACGATATGAAATGCGCGCTACGCAGGTTAGACCACCAGCAGGATCGAATTGACGAAGCTCAAGAATTGAATAGCAATTCCTGGGACTCGCATGAACGTGAAACGGTCAACTATTTATAAGCAAAAACTGAGCTGTCGTTGCGGACGATTTCTAGTAAAAATACCAAATTCGGACCGCCGGTCAGGTAACCTGAAATTCAGGTTACCTTTGGAGGGTTTTTCTCCGGGCACTCCGGTTTCCCTCCTTTTCGTTTGGCTTTGAAAAACAGTGTCCATGTCTGGGGTCAAACCAAAACGTGTTCGTTAATAGTGATAAAAACGCGTGTGTGGCTTCTGGGTTCAATTCCCAGAACACTGTCCGGTGTGAGTTCACCTTCTGATCGTGAGCAATTCCTACAAAAATTGTACTTAAATCTAGCTCAGTAGTTTGCGACAAATAAGCATGTTCAAGCGTAAGAAGCATCAAGAGATTGGGGGCACCAGCTTCCATGATGCAGGGCCACTTTTAGTTAATAAAAAAGCAGCTAAAAATATTGTAAAACGACCCTTTTTGTGTGGCTTCGTTTAGGCTCTTCTAACGTCCGGGATCGTCGGGTCGTTTGGGGGGACAGCTCTTTACAAATACTCACAGAACACACACATTTTTATAACTCTTTATTCGTGCTTCGGTGCTTGAGATGTGCTCTTCTCGTGTTCCTGTATCAACTAACTGTTTTGTGCTTAATCATACTGTGCTATATCGCTACATGATATCCCTTTTCAATAACCCATTGTGCATTGTTCATTGTGCATATTACGTGTATCATGTTTCCTATATTACATATCTCCCTCCTTTAGGTGAAAAACCTCCTGGTTTTCGTGATAAACTAAATGAATATAACGATTTTTTTCTCTTAACATTAATTATTAGAGTCAGTTTGTTCCCACGGGTGTGACGTAGATTTCTTTTTAAGTCCAGGTAGTTGTACTCGTGTGTCACATCAGTCACTGTTCTGTTCATTGGTTGATCTCTCAGGCAGCTGCATGTCTTTGGGATGACGTCATCGTCTCTTGCGAGGCTTTTTCGCTCACCAAATGTCTTTTGTGGCAAGGACAGGCAACTACTCAAATATTCGCAATGGCACTCGAATTTTGACATGAACCAAAGAAGAACTTAGTCGTGTCATGGAACGGACAACAACAAAACATACAGAAACAATCAACATAAATAACATGCATGTACATCACAAAGCCTATTTATGTATTGTGTGTGCATGTAGGACATTAGGTACAAAGTACAAACAAGACTGACCCCATCGTGCTTCAAAACCCAATTATAACGTGCCCAGAGGGAAGGAGTTGATCTATTGAACTTAATCATTCGCTGGGGAAAACGGCAAACAGCAACATGAGAAATGAAGTTTTCGCCGGAAATCGCGTGAACATGCAGTCAACCAACATACTAGAGCATATTGAGTTATCCATCATTCAGCGAGTCTGTTTCGTTCGTATCGGTATGTACAATGTCATGTTCGTCTACCCAAGAGTTATGTTTTGGGCTATACCCTTCCCATTTTACCAGGTATTGTTTCTTACCCTTACGCGTGCGTTGTCTTACAATTTTCTCGATCTTGTATACATTGTCAGTCGCGGCTGAGGTTGTACTATGGCACTAGGTTGGGCAAAACTATCCTCAGGCAGTTCATCCGCAGGTATAGGAAGCTCGGCGGACACATCGTTGCTAGGAGCGTTCAGTGGGCGGACATCGGGATCATGGAAGGGTTTCATGCGGTTTGCGTGTACAGTTACCGAGACAAGACGATTGTCGCACGTTCTTAGTTTGAAATGGACAGGCGAACACTTTTCTACGATCCGAAATGGCCCATGCCAGTGATGCATGAGTTTTCGTGAGAGGCCCTTTTTCGTTTTCGGGGTATATACCCAGACTCGATCACCAATAATGAACTTTGGTTCACGCGCCGAACGATCATAGACTTCTTTCATGTTTTGCTGGGCGCGTTGAATATTTTCGCGGGCTATGGCGTGAGCTTCTTCCAAAGTTTGTACAATACGCGCCCGATGTTCGTTGACGGAGTTTGACTTGTTGCATGGTGGGAGAAGACTGACATCGACAGGGAGTCTAGGTTCGCGGCCATACAGTAGATAAAACGGACTCTCGCCGGTTGTATCGTGAGGGCTAACGCGGTAACCAAACAGAACTGCTGGTATGTGTGAATCCCAATCTTTTTGGTCCTGGCTTACATACATGGAAATTGATTGACAAAGGGTATGGTTGAAACGTTCCACAATGCCATCCGTTTGGGGATGATAAGCTGTCGTGTTTACCTTCTTTGTATTGAGGAGGTCGCATACCGCACGGACCAAAGCAGAAAGGAAATTAGTGCCGCGGTCTGACAGGAGGGTACGTGGTGCACCATGACGCGCGAGAATGTTGTTGATCAGAAGTGATGCGATGGTATGAGCATCTATGTTCGGTACTGCGAAAGCTTCAGGCCACCGAGTCAAATACTCTGTGAATACGACAACATATCGATTTCCAGCATTAGAGACAGGGAAAGGTCCTAAACAATCTACGGCAACGCGATCAAATGCGTTTTCGACGGGGATTGGTAGAGAGGGGCTTTGTGCCGGTTGCGAGGTGACTTCTTCATAGCACAATCTACACAACTCTTACACCATCGCTCGATATCCCGATACATGTTACGCCAATAGTATCGTGTACAGATCTTCCCATATGTTTTGAGTTCCAAGGTGACCAGCGGTAATATCGTCATGGGCCCAGATCAAAATTTCGTGTTTTAGTGCCTCCGGAATGACTAACTGTGAACAAATGTCATGCCTTCTACGTTTTCCGGGCGTCCAGAGACGAAAGAGTAAGCCGTTTTCATCCAGGTAAAATTTGTCGCCTTGTAATAGAAAGGAACGCGCGCGGTTTTGATTCGTTGGTAATTCGCTGGTCTCGAGATAGGCAATAAGATCGGCGAGTTCAGCGTCATCGTGTTGGAGTTTTCGAATCTGATCGATGGGCACCCCGGCGAAGTCGTATGCACTGAGTGTTGCAATCGTAGCGTAGGATCGCCTTGATAGTGCATCAG
Organism: Dendronephthya gigantea; assembly: GCF_004324835.1. Classification (NCBI taxonomy): domain Eukaryota; kingdom Metazoa; phylum Cnidaria; class Anthozoa; order Malacalcyonacea; family Nephtheidae; genus Dendronephthya; species Dendronephthya gigantea. The sequence continues at coordinate 16,787 of NW_021164313.1, read as the reverse complement.
CATCCGAGTTGAGCTTGCCGGCTTTATAGACTATGGTGAAGTCGTATTGTTGAATGAGCAAAGCCCAACGCGCAAGTCGACCATTGGGATCTTTAATAGACATTAGCCAACGGAGGGCATGATGATCGGTGTAGATGGTAAACTTGCGATCGTAAAGGTAATTGCGGAATTTCTTGATGGCTTCAACGATGGCTAACGCTTCTCGCTCGGTGGTACTATAGTTGCGCTCGGCAGCATTCAGGTCACGACCACCGTATGCTATGGCACGGTTCAAACCAGCTTGGGTTTGGCAAAGAGCGTAACCAACGCCCGTGGAAGATGCGTCGGTATGTAATTCGAAAGGTAACGAAAAATCCGGATAGGCTAAAATAGGTGCCGAAATAAGCGATGATTTTAATTCATGAAATGCGTGATCACAAGCGGCAGTCCAATCAAAACGAACATTCTTATGGGTAAGTTGATTCAACGGTGAGGCTATTGTTGCAAAATTCTTTATGAATCGCCTGTAATAATTCGCTAACCCCAAAAAGCTGCGCACGTCGCGTGTGCTACGTGGGACGGGAAACTCTTTAACAGCGCGAATCTTATTTGGATCAGGTGTAATTCCGTCGCGTGACACGACGTGTCCAAGGTACTCCACACTAGAACACGCAAAAGAACACTTGCTGGGTTTAAGTCTAATGTTCGCCCTTCGAAGTCTGCTAAACACATCGCTTAAATTGGTCAGATGGTCCTCAAATGTTCGCGAAAAAATTATTATGTCATCTAAATACACAAGGCAAATTTGATAATGAAGACCACGGAGAATCGCATGCATTAAACGTTGAAATGTAGAGGGGGCATTTGCTAAACCAAACGGCATTTTCCGGAATTCGAACAAACCACTATGAGTAGCGAAAGCTGTTTTCGGTTTAGACTCGTCATCAACTTCAACTTGCCAATATCCCGAACGAAGATCCATGCAAGAGAAGTAACAAGTACCGTGCAGGCAGTCTAGGGTATCCTGGACGTGAGGAATTGGATGCGAATCCCGTCGCGTAACGCTATTTAATTTGCGATAGTCCACACAAAATCGTTCACTGCCGTCTTTTTTTTTTAACGAGCACCACGGGTGCAGCCCAAGGGCTAACCGAAGGTTGTATTATGCCTTGATCGAGCATTTTCTCTACATGTTCATCAATACAATTACGCACTGTTGGTGAAACACGGTATGGTTGTTGCCGGATAGGTTGAGCATTACCTGTGTCGATGTGGTGTTGGACAAGGGAGGTGTGACCTAACTCATCGTCGGTGACTGCAAACACGTCACGATTTTCATGCAATAGTTGATTTAATTTAGTTCGTTGCTCCCCTGTAAGATCGGTGTGGCTAAGGTCGATGAAGGGTTGGAACGCTGACCGGAAATTAGACGATCCCTGTACACTGGGTTCGGTGTTTCGATCGATAATGGATACAACTGGCGGTTGTTCGGATGAGCTAAATGTACCTAGGTTGGTTCGACGGTAAATAGTTACAGGCTGGGAAGTAGGGTTGATGACCCGGAATGGGACTGTTTTATCCGCTGACACTTGGACTAGTGCTGCAGCGCCACACAGGCTGTAGCGTTCGATCAGCCGAGAGTTGGACTCAACAAGACCAACTACACTGGAGGTTGAAAAGTTTTGAGCCGAATCGTGCAGGTTTGCCGGAATGACCGATTCCGAAAATGGTGGCAGTATACATGTCATAACTGCATGGACCGAACATGAGAAATCAGGTATAGGACAAGGCGGTGGTGTGTCCGTGGGAGGTGGAAACTGCAATTCGCGAGTGTCGAAGTTGATAACAGCTTGATGGTGGGTTAAGAAGTCGGCACCGATTATTGCATCGTAAGCCAATTTATCGACAATGTAGGTATAATAAGGGTACTTGTATTTACCAACTTGAAATGGTACCAACGCTAAACCAGTAATTGGAACACTTTCACCGGTAGCTGTTCGAATAGACTGCGGCATTAATGAACTAGGCGGATGTTTCGTAAGGCTAGGCAGTCGTTCAAATAATGCGGAGCTTAGAGCGGTAATAGCAGCGCCGGTATCGCATAAAAATGACACCGAAAGATCACAAACTTTTCCAGATACAAAAGGGCAATTATTACGTATCTCAAAAGGGACGGCGATAGAGCATGCAACAGGGGATTCAGGAACAGGCTTGTCAGTATAATTGTCACTTCTGTTAGAAACGGGAAATACTAGTCCTTCCAGATCCGGATTAAAAAAATGTCGCGATCTTGTATTTCATTTCCTTTGTCTTCATATGGGGATAAGTCTACTAGGTCATCGCAAACTGGTACATCTATGGTACGATGCTCAGAAAAAAATGATTGTCTAACATCAATATCAACATGCTGTGGTACATTTACATACTGTGACTCGGTCACTTTCGAATTTTCTGCATTACCTTTCGTCAATGTATCACACTCTAGTATCGATTGGCTAGCTTGAAGATTTTCCTTGCATAAAACACTATCAGTTTCGTCTGCGTATAAACTAAAATCAATATCCCCAAGATCAGGGTGTATGGTTCCTATATTTTTCTTATGTACTGTGGGGCTTGGGGTTTCGGCATGCTTATTTTCTTCTATTCCTAAATTAATGAAAGTTGCAACCTGAATATCATTAGTTTCACGAAAAAGTTATTATCATCATGGTGATCCGTTACAAGACATTTAATTTCATTAATCTTTTCTAAATACTTCGCCTCCCTATCGTCCCGGTATAGAGAAGCCGCAATTAGTTTCCCGCCTGCTGGCGAAATGGGTTGCCGGCTCTTTGTTGGGCGGCGAATGGCGGTGCATCAGGGCGTAAATTTACACTGGGCGGCTGCCTAGGGGGAAATCGGCGTGGCATGGAAGGGAATTGTTCCTCCGCACTTCTACAGTTGCGCGCAATGTGGCCCACCTTGTTGCATTTATTACATATGGGTATCCCATCTGTAGTGCGACGGTTGCGTGACGAAGGTACGCCTGTATTTGATGGCTATTTGTGTGTGCTGAAAACCGTGTTTGACGCCGTACTTCATCCTGAACTGGTTTGGCTATGTCATTTGCATTATATAGCAGACCTACGTCTGATGCGTGTTGCCTGTGTTGTTGCTCGTAATGATTCATGTTGCCTATGTTGTTGATATCCTGTCGACCAGGAGTGGTTTGCCTTGGGTACATGCTATATGCGGCCACATTCGGTGTTGTCTTATTTTGCTGGGCAATGGCTAGGGCTTCTAAGCTTTTCGCAACTGACTGGAGTTGTACTTCCAGTTTTTGCTGAGCAACATTTGGAGTGTTGATCGACACAGCCTCCTTTAGATTGGCCAAGTTTTCAGCTTCTGCTAAACTTTTTGGCTGTCCTAAAATTACATGGCTTTTATAGTTGGGGTGTAGACCTTGGATGAAGTGGTGCATCGCTTCCCCGTCGGTTAGATCTAAGCGTTTACATAAGCGCCTTATGTCGGAAGCATAATCAGCTAAAGCCTCTGTGTCGGCTTGTTTTCGAGCGGCTAATTGTTGTCGCCAAAGCCAGACAGATGCAGGATTGCTAAATTGGTCCTTTAGAGCTTTTACTAGATCCTGGTACGACTTAAACATTTCGGGCAAACTGGAGTACCACGAACTTGCATTGCCCTGGAGATAAAGCGGTATGGCTCGTAACTTTTGTTCATCGTTCCACCCACAGAACGTTGAAAATCGCTCAAAGTGGCTCACAAATGACAATATATCATCTGTGGTTCTCCCGCAAAAAGGTTTCGGATGCAATGCTGATCCTACTTGCAGGGAATTTTGCGAAATTAAGGTTGCCAGTTGGGCTTGTTGCTGCTGCTGTAATTTGACAAGGTCGGTGTGGTGTCGAATGCCTAAGTCGTTTGTTTCAGTTAGTGTTCGTTGGTTAGCCTCAGTTGACCTTACCGATTTCTCAATGGCCGTTAGCAAGTCGGATAACTTTTCCGCAACCTCAGGCGAAGTCATGTCTGACTGATTGACCGAATTCCCCAACGAACAATTAAACTCAAGTTCGACAGCAACACGACTGCGACTACGGGTGATGGGTCGGTCCGGATGAGACACAATGAAAAAATTTTATAATTTCGGTTTTAAAAAGCGCAATCGGTTTGTCTACAACTAGACGCAATACGAAACACAACAAAACACATGAACGCACGACATAAACGTTTAAATACAACACATAAACACTGTTTTAGCAACGAATTGGAAACATATGAGAGGCAGAAAGTTTGGACTGACACGACATGTGGTTCTTTGTCTTTTCAAGCAAACACGCGAATAAAAACGAGCAAATTGTCGTACCTCTGCCAAAGAATAATTTGCGTCGAACGCGTCGAGTGCGCCACTTGCCACGGCGGTTGGTTGTCTTGTCAGTGTATCGCCAGCGCTTCGATTCCGACCACTTCCCTCGGTTTGCTTCAGGCTTCACCAGATTATCGGCGCATCCGCCCGCAATCTCCACCAATGTAAAACGACCCTTTTTGTGTGGCTTCGTTTAGGCTCTTCTAACGTCCGGGATGGTCGGGTCGTTTGGGGGACAGCTCTTTACAAATACTCACAGAACACACACATATTTTTATAACTCTTTATTCGTGCTTCGGTGCTTGAGATGTGCTCTTCTCGTGTTCCTGTATCAACTAACTGTTTTGTGCTTAATCATACTGTGCTATATCGCTACATGATATCCCTTTTCAATAACCCATTGTGCATTGTTCATTGTGCATATTACGTGTATCATGTTTCCTATATTACAATATGTATAGGGACAGTTTGATCGCCAAAGTTGCAAGGACACCACTAGTGTGGTTTATATTTATGCTCTACAGAAAGATTTGGGCACCTGTAAGTGGGCACACGCAGGAAACAAAACGGGCACGATTTTAAAATGGTATTTACAGCCACATTAACTTCTCTAAAAATGCATTTTTCAACATAGAAATTTTTATCTCTTGTGCCCTCCGGTCCTCTGGGCTCTGTCGACCCCCCCCCGCCCGTTCCTACGCCCCTGTTCAGCAGCCTTGTTAAACCTTGTTTAACAGTTTGGGAATATGTAGCCAATATATATCTCAAAGCAGTTGTGTGATTTGCGAAAACGCTGTTACATTTTCTGATATTTAGGAATCGGAAGTCACAAGGATATGTCCACTTTCTCGCAATTTCCTGTTCTTGGTAGCCCTTGGTGCTTAAATATACAATATACTTTATTATATGTATTTAACGAAGACGAGTATTCTTTTCTACATCACAGTTACATCTTAAATATATCAGGTCTCAGATTCCATCAGTGATTTGTTAACTGCAGTGTTGAAAATATTTGGTAAGTATAAACGTTAACTGAAGTATTTCTTTGAAACAGCTTTTCAAGATGTATAAATCATATAATGAAACTCTCTGTATAAAAAAAATTAAAGAGAATTAAACTTAGCCGGTTTCCTCTACATCTAGTCTGTAAGAAATAATGCCAATTAAATGTGGTTTAAGTTGTTTGACTCTCTTTGCGATGGATTGTTCCTTTAAACTAAAAAAATATTTTAAAAAACAGTTCTACTACGATTTGGTTCCCGCGATAGAATTACGTGTATAGATTAACACAGTCATTAATGTTTTCTCATCCAAGCATGACTTCTTTCGTCGGTGATTAACGAGCCAAAGTGATCTGCATTATTCATTATATTTATCTTAATTTGTTTAGATTAAGTCAACTTGAATAATTGTAGTCGTACCACTTTTGGGAAACATTTGCTACACTACGACAAGAGGATTGACTGTAAAACAAAGATTTACAATGTCGCATTCTCTGACCTTTACCATTCTTTTTCATCTTCTGGGGCTGGTCAACTGTAACCGACATAACAGCGTCATATACCAAGGTATTCTACAAATATTATTGTTGAAAATGAACAGATTACTTAGAATGTCTACTGTTGTTTATTCAGTATCAGACTGCTGCTAACCCAGAGATAAGTTCACTATAAAGTACAAAACGTTTTAAATGTAAGAATACGAAGAAAGCCGTTGAACTTTGACTAAACTTTTTTGTTGAAAACGTCAAAACACTTTCTTATATAATTATGTCTCACAAGCGACATAACGATTTAGGCGCAATTAAATCCGCGCTTCAACAGGAAATAGGATTTGCCTTTCAAACCTGGAACTGAGAAGTGAATAGCGGAGTAAATGTTAACTCACTTTGGTTAACCCAGGGAAATATGAAATATTAACATATTCAATACACGGTAAACAAAGTTTCTCAACATTTAATTAACCTATGGACCTCGTTGAGAAGATTTTATAAACAAAGTTTTACCAGACCATATTTAGTTCATGTTTTGCATGTTATTGCTTTTTCATTAGAAGTAGTGAGTCTCAATCACTCAGTATATTATTAGAGTTACTCACATCAGTCACATGCAATAAGGTCAGTTTTCCTTAGAACAGTTTATTGACTTAGCATTCAGTTTGATCATTCAAGTGTTTCGATCGTCGTCCCACTTTAAGTAAACAATCGTCTTAAGTCAGTGTATATTTCATCAAACATTGCTTGTGAAAGTTGTTTCCACAACAGATGTAAATTTTGAGCTGTCTGACTATAGTACCCAGGGTACACAATAACACACATCGGATAAAACGTACACAAACTGATGTTATTCATCACTATTATATTGTCGTACCGACCATAGAACTCCTATGTTATAAAGTTTTTGTTGAACTAAAGTAAAATCCGAACTCAAAGGCTGAGGTTCGTAGGGGTTGACTACCTCACGGGCGTTCTTTGTGGGTGAGTCAGGGTGACATCAATGCATTTGGTATGCGGTTGTTCACACAAACTCGTTATTTCTTCGTAAATAATCGTAGCATGTTCGTATTGCAATCACTTTCGGGACATCATTACATTTGGTCAGCCGAACGAATTTCGAAATTGCGGGAAATATTTAAATATGGCGCCGAAATTTAAATACTTCGCCAAAGCAAATCGGTTCTGATATTAAAACATGGAAAGTGTCGGTATTGATAGTATTGTGGAAAAGAAAGTAGACTTTTTGAAAACGATTTTACAAGATTTTCGAATAGAAGGATCTTACTGTTATGGTTATGTTAACGGAGAGAATTACGAGGAAGTTATCGAACAGTATTTGGCGTTGAGCTCGACATGTTTCGTGACGACAGAATCACATTTCAGACCGAAGGGGCATAAAAGATATTCTGAAACAGGTAAAATGACATTTTCTTAAATTAAGTTATACACTCATATATTATTGCCATTATTAATGTATATTATGGCTTGTACTTCGAAAAAAATGCAGTATCATCGTTGTGCATTTTATCGTACTGATTGCTTATCCAATGATTTTCCTAGCGTCTCCAATTTTCGAGCACAAGCGCGGAAATGTACCTGTTTCGATTTTTGGTAATCCTTTTGTGATCGTTGGAGCAGAGATCAGACACTGTTTACATGGTTCTGAAAAGGTACAACGCATTTTTTTACAATTATTTTTTACACAATTATTTTTTTTTTCATTACCAAAGTCTATATATAGGATGCGAGAGGTAGTTGGAAGCCAAAGCCTGTACACGAGCACAACTACGGAAGGAATCGTCGAATAAAATTACAAGGAACGCGAAAACTAAATTGTTCGGCTGCTGTACAACTACGGCATATTGAAGTATTCGACGACTTTGAATTACCAAATGATTTGCCTACTCCTAACAGCATCCGAATGGCCAAAGAGAAAACGCTAGAAGAGCTTAAAAAAAACTGGGTTCAAATGAGGCGTTAAAGACATCTACACGACACTACTTGAAAATCCCTTTAAGCAAGGAGCATTCAGGGCATCCAGTTGGAGAAAGTTCGTCGGTAAACCAAGTAATTGACAAAAGAATCATCGAACGAATCTATGATCTCGCAAAGAAAAATGTCACTGGTGCAAAGGAGGTTAAACGATGTCTGGACGAATTCGTGGAAAAAGAGCATTTTTCTGGTGCTCCGAAACACACGTGGCCAAGGAAAACAAATCGCAGATACTATCCGAGTTCCAAGGACTTACGAAATCATATTTTAAAAGCTATTGCCGCTGGAAAATACTGCAACGATGACCAAGAGTCTCTTCTTCGAAAGATAACTGATTTAAAAAAGTCTTCGCCAAGTACAAGATTCTTCCTGCGAACCAAGAGGGCGAACCGAACTATTTTGGTGCAGCGTGCCCACTAACGACAGCGATAATTTTCTTTTTGTTCATCAAGAAGAGTGGCAACGAAAACTTCTTCTGAAATATGGAAGCGATCTTGTCCTACTTGACGCGACGTACAAAACCACGAAATATGCCATGCCGTTGTTCTTCTTGTGCGTAAACACCAACGTTGGCTACAAAGTAGTTGCTGAGTTTATGTGTCAACACGAGGACGAAATTTCCATATCCGAAGCCTTGGGGATCTTGCGAGGATGGAACCGGGACTGGAGTCCAAAATACTTTATGGTGGATTTTTCAGCCGCTGAAATTGGGGCGATCGAAACGTGCTTTCCTGGTGTTATTGCATATATCAGCCGTCAGCAGGCAATCCAGCGTTGGGTCAGATTGTGGAAAAACGGGCTTGATCAGAGTGAGCAAGAGTTTCTCCAGAAATCAATGACAACAATTGGCAGAGTTGCAACAGAGGCGCAGTATAACGACGAGTTATCCAAGCTTCGCCAATCAATGCTCTATAAAACAAAGGGAAATGTGAGAAGTTATGTGGAAAAAACGTGGATCGCTTGTCATTTTCGCTGGTGTCACGCCTTTCGAAAATCACAAGCATTAAACATCGTCAATACCAATAACGGAGTCGAGTCTATGAACAGGCTATTCAAGTACGACTACCTACCAGATCCATTGACAAATCACTCTACGGCATCGTCGTCATGATTGTATGTTCTTTCCTGCCAGATTCATATCAAACCTACCTAAGTGCTAACTTACGTTTGAGCGGTTCATACCGAAAGTACAACGCGATTGTTCATGACTACCTGCAAAACCGTCCACCCAAACTTCGTTAAACGTTGTCTTAAAAATAAATTCGCTGCCCAGGAGATCCAGGAAAAGGACATTACTTGTTTAAACGATCAACAAGGGAAGTTTCTGGTCAAAAGTTCAAACAAGAAACTGAGCTACCTGGTTAAATTCTCATTTCCGAGCTGCACATGCGAATCTTGGAGGCAATCCACTTTTCCATGCAAGCATTTCTTTGCGATCTTTAATTTCTTTTCCAAGTGGCAATTTTCGAGCTTGCCTTTGGCCTATCGAGAAAGCGTCTTTATTACACTAGATACTGACGGTTTGCTAATCAATCCACCAACTTCCATAAAGAAACAGTAGATCCACCTGAAACTCCGACGTAACTCCAGAGGGATCACCACCGGACTTGCAAGCACTTGGAAGCAATCAGTCTTTGTCTGCAAACAATTTCACCTCACCAGTAGAACCCGGCACTCTTGCGACACTCAAGAGGCAGTTTCAAGATAAGCTCTTGGACTGAAGAATATCTCGTTTTTGGTAGAAGATGCGAAGATGCTTCGAGACGCGATAAACATTGCTGACAATCTACAAGTGGCACTTCGCTCAACTTGTCCAAAGGTAGATGGACTTTTTCTTAGAAGTAGCCCTGAAAAGAAGAAATTGAAAATTACATCAACAGATTACCATAAAGTATTTCATAAGAAGTTGTCTCTTAGGAAAAAACGGAAGAAGATCGTTTCACCAACAAATATCAACACAAATGAAGATAAGGTGAAAATTTTTTTAAAAAATTAAATGACTCTTCCCCACCTACAATACAGAAAACAACCATTTATATCGCTGTTACAACAAATTTGATTGATCTTCTTTTACAGGAATTACTTGTACAAGAGCACCCATTCATTGATCTTACTCTGGACCCACCCAATGAAGAGTTATCCGATCCTGACACAAAACCATTACTCGAAAACAGGTGCATATACTATCATTTTTAAGTCTCTGTAATGCTTGTATCTATATCGTTATACTCAGTTATTGCTCAGATTACAGAATACCTGAACCCAAAATTGAGAATAAGATTCTTTAACAATTAATTTAATCTTTAACGTTTAGCCCTGCGTTATCTCAGATATAGAATGAGAAAAGCACATAAAGAGATTTAGCCAATACAGAGTTTATGGAATGAGCATATTAAATACAGTTTCTTTTCAGCTGTGATTTGCCAATGGAAATTGAAGACATGGTCAAGTCATTAAATGACAGCTCATCCACAACAAAATACCTCTCGCCATACGAAAGAATTATTTACGCGTGCAAGAATGGGTCTCAGAACACAGTACTGGAATTTGGACCCGTGAAACTAAACATATCAGACATGTGCACATTACTCCCCCCTGGCTATAGCATCATGTTCAAGGAAATAAAGTCAGTTGTACACAAAAATTGTTCCTGGTTGGCTTAAGATAAGGTAGTTACTTTTTTAAAGTTATATTAAATTTCCAAATAGCAAGTTCACAGAGTGATTTATAAAAAATTGCATGCATGTTCGACAAGATTAAGTTATATGATATCCATAGGTAATCTATGTACACTTGTACAGTACCAATGGTAATTAAATCGCATTGTATATAGGTGATAGAAGCATTTTGTGGAAATTACGCATATCCATGCAATCCAGAAACGTTCTATGCAGATACCACCCTTTGTGAACTTATTCAAAGGCAGTCGAGCACCCGCAGACTATGGTTTGGAGAAAGTTTTAGTGGCATAGAGAAAATGTTTATCCCCATGAACATCACTTCAAACCACTGGACACTGTTGGTATTATGAAACATTCATTTACTATATTTTGATCATCTTTATGCAGCTAGTTAATATTGTATGGATAATGTTGTTATGATTTACAGGTGATCATTGCAAAAAGTCACTTCGATTATATCTTGATCCTTTACATCATCATCAACAGCAGCAATCAATAACATTTACAAACAATTCAGCGTTAAAGCAACTCATTGACAACATAAGGTATGAAAAAATTTGTGTTGTGCACTGGTCCACATCCCAAAGATGATTAGACTACACTCATATATAATACTGTTTGGAGCAGCAAAGACTTGTAGTTTTTTTCTTTCATCGTGCAATGCAAAGGACAAACCTGGACATATTTATTTCCTAATTTTTTAGCACTGTGGTGGATATCAAAACTGTTGGAAGAGCAAGGATTGGGAGGTATAGAGCCTAGACACTTTGTGCAGCAGGATAACCATAACTGTGGTGTTCTGGTTTGTTTGGTTAGTATCCATCATCATGTAGGTAATTTTAGGACATATTACCAGATAATGTGTTAACACAAATGCTTAAATTTAACTGTATATAAAGTTCACTTGCCTGTCAAAATATTTTTTTATTTTCAGTTTGCACGCTGTATAACCAGGGAAGAACCGCTTGACTAATCTTTTAACATCAATAGTGAAAGAGAGAAACTTGCATATTCACTTTTTGGAAGCTGTTATGATGACTTTGCTGAGTAAGATTCTGTCATTACATTACATGCATGTACACTTGCATATGATATTATTAAATTAACTTATGGACTACTGTAGATATTTGTGCATGTTTCTGAGTAAAATTGTCTGGGATTTAATTAATAATACAAAGAAACCACATCTTCATGCATTAATCGCCAGTGTAATGGTTAACAAACACTACGTCACAGAATAGGTATTAACGAGGTTGATGTAGGAATTAACATGGTTTATCCCTCTTCGGTGACTATGGTGGCAGATACTGTAGTTTTGTTATTATAAAAACCCCATTAACTGTTGCATACTCTTCCACCAGTTGAGGAGGAAATTGTTTGATGATACATTTGGGCAATTGCTTGTGGAAATATAATATTTTTTTTAAACAGAAGAAACAATTCACTTTGCAAGTTTGTAAAGAAGATGATGGGGATGACTGGATTGGTTGTGATGCTTGTGGCCAATTTTTCATGCCAGCTGTGTCATGTTGGATTATGGTCAAGCATTACAAGAAATGTTTTACTGTAATTAGATAATGCTGGGGCCCAAAAAACCCTGTGGTTCCGGTTTCATATTGTGAACTCTATGAACAACCTGCAATACACTGTATGAGCAACCTGCAACCACCCAAATAAAATAGGCCATAGGGTTGCACCATCAATGATGTCAAAAAATGTGGGTTGATTGGCAGAAAAAAAAATAGGATTGGTTGGGAAGTCGGAACCACAAGTACTTTTTCTTAACCCTGGTCTATTCCAATCAGTCACAACAATAAACCATGCAAACCATGCATAAGATAGTTTGGGCTATACAGGGATGTGTCACTTATGGGGCATCTGTCACATCATGCCACCTGACAGTATTATCATGTTGTGAATAACATTTTGCCGGTGCTACTGGATGCAAATATTATTTTTGGTTGGTAACGTAGGGGATAGTCAGAGTTATATATAGAAGTGGGTATATAGAGAGAATTTTCTGACATAAATTTTTATAGTAGTTGAAAAATATTGCACCTCAACATTTTGTAATAGTTTTGTAAAATCTTAAGTTTGTAAAAAATAATCTCACCCAGTGAAATGAATACAAAGATCCAAAGATGCATATTAAATCCAAATGTGTATCAGCAAAATAGTTGAGGATGTGAATAGACACTGTAAATACTTAAAATAACACGCATACAAAGTATTTAAAGTTCTGTGCCGCCGATCTGTTTTGCAATATCAATACGAACATGCTACGATTATTTACGAAGAAATAACGAGTTTGTGTGAACAACCGCATACTAAATGTATTGATGTCATCCACAAAGAACGCCCGTGAGGCGTACACGGCTAAAAACTCATCAGGTTGTTGCATCAACATCGAACAATGTTGTGCTGCCCATATTGTTCAGAGTTGTTATCAACTTGGAACAATATTGTTACACCCGATTCAGTTCCAACAATATTGTTCCAAGTTGATAACAACTCTGAACAATGTGGGCAGCACAACATTGTTCGATGCTGTTCATATCAATGTTGCATCAACCTGATCGTTTTTAGGCGTGTAGTCAGCCCCGAACTGGCCCCGAGTTTCAGCCATCTTGAATTTCAGTAACGGATACTTCATGTAAGGTAAGTATACAGATCATGGGTTGGATGGGAAATCTTTTTGGTGCATGCAGAATCTGAAGTTTATTGCGTTATGGTGAAACACTTTTAATACGTTTTTAGCTTGTATTTAACAACAACCATAGTTTACAAAATATCTTATTTATTAATTCTGGGAGATATGTCCTATCCTAGCCTTGAACAACGTGGAAAACATAATTGGAGGTTGGAATAGAAATATGCAAAATATATTGCCTTTCATGAGAGTGCAAAACTATGCAAATCTGCCAAACTGGGTCGGATCGGGTCTAAAGCTTTTAAGCCTTCTTTTAGTGCTTCTCATGCGCCGAACGCATTTAAAACAATAGATAATTAATGAGAATACCTCATTATCTATTGTTGTTAATTCGCTCGGCACATGAGAAGCATGACGTTTGAAAACAAGCCTTACTGTTAAGTGTCATCAATGTATAAAGTGCATTGTCCGTTGGAATGTTTTTCGGATAATAAAAGGACAGAAACTTCGAGGAGGAACTCAGACTTGTGATAATCTCGACGAAAAAAGGATCACTCGAAGAAATTTAGGGCGGAAAAGTTGGAGGAATATCGCTCAGGTACATGCTCATGGTTGGTTAAAATAATCTGTTGGCTTGATCTTTCCATGGCTTCGCAAATCATCGCTATGTTGATTTCAATAGCCAGAAGACAATTAGCGACCGGACGAATACTTCTCACTGATTTTTACTGCTATATCTCGTATTGAAATATATCAAATGTGAAATTCAAGTGAGCTGTTAACTTGATTTTGTTTTTCCTTGCATTTCAGAAGGAACTACGGCGCCGAAAGATGGGAAAGACGAAACACAAGCGCTTGCTCGCTGCGGAATAATAGGTATTGTTCTATTCATATATGTATATTTTGCATTTGTGACTTGAGAAAACACGTTTGTACTTTGTACACGGACAGTCACGGTGAACGAAACTAGAATAGTTTTTGATATATAGAAATGAATTCGAACTTTATGACTGTAACTAACTTTCCCGGCTGGCCTATTCGTTTTTCGGACAGGGTTGCCCAAAGGGAATGCTCGTTTTGAAAGGGAAAGACGGATTGAAACTCAATGCCTATACAATTATTTGTATTGGTATATGATTGTACTATGCTAGACTTCCCTGTCCTTTTGTTTTACCGAAGTTCTGTTTTTGTAGAACGAAAGAATCGTAAAGAGATGTCGGACCTGCCTTGGGACATTTATGCACGCAAATACAAAACTCGATTTCGACAATATGCATGAGTAAAAATTGCATGGAATTTGGCTTTTTTGACTGAGATATAAACTGAACACTCTTCTGTTTACCTCCTTCATTTTCAAGTTTTCCGCCTGTGCATGATTTTTGCATGAAGTCTGGTCGTATCAAGCGCATGCGGAGTGAATACAAGTGATTCTGGGGCCCCAATCACTTGTGTTTTCTCCATCTTGACGGCTATATAGTCCAGACAAAAATATCGCTCAGAGAGCGCCTAAAACATAAAAACATGAACTATGTATTTTTGGAAGGAAATGATAGTCCAGTGTTCTTGCTTTCTTGTACAAAAACGTACATGACATTTTGTATTAAAACGTGCATGACATTTTGTATTAAAACGTGCATGACATTTTGTACCAAAACGTGCATCACATTTTGTATTAAAACGTGCATCACATTTTGTATTAAAACGTGCATGACATTTTGTATTAAAACGTGCATGACATTTTGTACCAAAACGTGCATGACATTTTGTATTAAAACGTGCATGACATTTTGTATTAAAACGTGCATGACATTTTGTACCAAAACGTGCGTGACATTTTGTATTAAAACGTGCATGACATTTTGTATTAAAACGTGCATGACATTTTGTATTTAAACGTGCATGACATTTTGTATTCAAACGTGCATGACATTTTGTATTAAAACGTGCATGACATTTTGTATTAAAACGTGCATGACATTTTGTATTAAAACGTGCATGACATTTTGTATTAAAACGTGCATGACATTTTGTATTAAAACGTGCATGACATTTTGTATTAAAACGTGCATGACATTTTGTATTCAAACGTGCATGACATTTTGTATTAAAACGTGCATGACATTTTGTATTAAAACGTGCATGACATTTTGTATTAAAACGTGCATGACATTTTGTATTAAAACGTGCATGACATTTTGTATTCGCGTGCGCAATGCGAAGGCCACGAGTGACTGACGTTGGAGTGTTGGAGGTTCGGTATAATTTATCCTGAGTGCTTTATACATAAGTGACATTTCTCTCTTGGAAATTATTCATATCATACTTTTGTTGTCAGATGATGAATGATCGTCGCAGGATCAGATGATGAAGGATCGTCGCAGGATCAGATGTTGAAGGATTGTCGCAGGATCAGATGGTATGGTACATTAATACCTAAGTAATATTTGTGACTTAGAAATTAATATCACATCTTTGTGATGAAGGATCGTCGCAGGATCAGATGTTGAAGGATCGTCGCAGGATCAGATGTTGGACGATGAGACAGTTATCAGGATCAGATGTTGGACGATGAGACAGTTATATACAAGTAGAAGCTGGTTGAGGTATTATTACATACCATAGGTAGAATAATGCATGATTAATATAGTGCATGGTTTATTCCTGCTGCGTGGTCTAACCTAGTAGATTCTTCACACATCAAGTGACTTTTCACCCTTTTCGACAATGCATGATAAAAGGAAATTTCTCACAGCCCTTATGAGGGCGTTTTCGAGGTTTCTCAATAAAATATTCCTAGTTTTGTCACTTGCGTGTGAACGACTTAACAGCAGCGGAAGATGCATGATGGCTTTAAAGCGTTGAAATGAAAGTGAAACATGTATTAGCATGGCTGAAACGCGCGCAACGAGAAAATATTATCTAATTCGTATTGGCCTATAAATCTTAGATTAATACGAAAGTAATCGCGAGTACTTATATGATTATATAAGTTTCTCTGCTCAGCCTTTAGCATAGTTGACGCGCGCGCAACGAGAAAATATTACTGAATTCGTATTGGCGGAATTTTTGCAAATAATTCGAATGTAATCGCGAGTATTTATATCTTTAAATACGTTCTTCTGTAAAATATTATCGAGTTCGCATTGGCCTGATTTTTGGAATAATGCGAAAGTAATCGCGGGTATTTATATGAGTATTTAAATGCGTTCTTCTGTACATCCTTAGCATGGCTGACGCGCGCGCAACGAGAAAACTTCCTATCGAATTCGTATTGGCCTAATTTTAGATTAATACGAAGGTAATTGCGAGTACTTATATGATTATATAAGTTTCTCTGTTCAGATTTAATTTCGATCGTTTCGTCCGTCAATGGCATAAAAAATTATATTTTTGGAATTATTGAAGTTTGAAATGAAGAAAAAAAAGATGACAATTTGGTGTTTAGACACTAAACACTCTTCTGTTTTCCTTGTCGGTATTAATTTTTCGGACAGCAATTTTTAAAAATCCGGTTTATCTCGTGCATGGAGGAAATAAACGTAATCTAACGATTTTGACCAATGATGAAGCTTGTAAAAGAAAAATATAACCCCTGTATTACATGATGTATTACATTGCACGATAACAGGA
>NW_021164312.1:0-19605 GCF_004324835.1 Dendronephthya gigantea | reverse complement strand
TATGTGTTGATGCGTGATTTTCTACTGAATTTTAAAATTATCAAGCCGAATTATGTCAGCGTTTATAAATATAAAAGGTACATGATTGCATGCCCATACTGTACTTGTTTTTTTCAACTCCTGATAATAAACTAATATTCATATTTTAATTTTTATATTAATATTATTTCAATATTCCTCTGCATACAATATTATATAAAAAGCCACGGTCTGATGTTTCGCAGTAAAGATCTCACGCTCGGTCAATAATCGGTTATTATTAAACTCCGCTTCGTGAGAACTTTGAAGTTTATAATTATGGGAAAAAAAAAACTTTAGAGGATCTAGATGGCATTTGGGGCCTTGGATAACGTTGAAAACAAATTATTGACAATTTTTTATTGACTTCAATGCCGGTATTTTATACGCATTTTATTGTAGTTGTACAGTTGTATGGAGTTCCATGCTGGCTTTGAAATGGCAACCAGGTATAGTCATTGTCATTGCTTTTCAAATAATTACCAAGTGTTTATTTTGTCACGAAAACTATGTTGATGAACGTGGATACATTAGCTTTCCTCACACCCGCTCTAACAGCTGCAAATGTTGTTGCCAATAGCTTTCACTAAAATTGTTCGTCCAAACAGAAAACAAAGAATTCCAGTATGCCATATTTTGCTCATGCATGATTAACCATGTCGGTCACGTCAGTTGTTATGACATATTGATTTCCCAGGGCTTTCGATACACGCAGTACGCGAAAATTGAAAATTATCTGGCAGTATTCCTTTCTTCAGAAATTAGCTATGTAAACTACTTCAAAGTTTATTTTTTTACACTCTTGGCAAGTGACAAGTACCATTTCCGGCGCTATCGATTACATGAAGGCACGATTTGAATAAATAATAGACATGCAGATCTGCTAAACACGAAAATATCTTAATATTGAAAATGCATGAGTTTGCACCTATCGAAACTCTCAAGTAATTCCGAAGACGATATAATTATTTTTCCGGTGAAACAATTTCACTTTCTTTACGACATAACTTGCACTCAAAATTCTCCGAGAATCAAAGCTCAGAAGGAAGCAACTCGTGCGCAGTAGCTCTATCAAGGGAATTTAGTTGTTATCCGATTCAATTTGTTAACATTGCTTGAAATGAAATCACATAACGATCACCTACCACAATTTTTAAATATTATTCACATTTAGGGAATAAAAAATATTTTCCGTGTTTCCATACAGTTACAGAATCGCTAAAACTAGACACGTAACGGCAAAACGTAATTGTTTACCTCACACGACGAGTCAGATCGCAGTTGACATATTGATTTTCCCAGGGCTTTCGACACACGCAGTACGCGAAAATTGAAAATTATCTGGCAGTATTCCTTTCTTCAGAAATTAGTTTTTTTAAAGTCATTAAACTAAAATATTGGCAAAATCGTTTTAGGATGACCAAAGGTCGAAATGTGGAGAGAGGACTGTGGTTAAAGTTTGAGTTCTAGTCCTCTCACTACATTTTGACCTGAAACGCACCGCCTTAAAATATTAGCGCAGCCGTACTAAATTCTCAGTCTGGCTGCATCACTGTAAACAGTAGGCCCTACTTAATGGTGATTTAGTTCTTTCACAGGTTACAAGCACCAACAATGACACCAAGCCAAGGAGTTCGATTTTGTTAGCGCTGCGAAAACAGTTTATTATTTTACACTCTTCGCAAGTGACAAGTACCATTTCCGGCGCTATCGATTACAAGATGGCACGAACTTAATATAATATAGACATGCAGATCTGCGAAATACGAAAACATCTTAATATTGAAAATGCATGAGTTTGCACTTATCGAAACTCTTAAGCACTTCCGAAGGATATAATTATGTTTCCGGTGAAACAATTTCACTTTCTTTACGACATAACTTGTACTCAAAATTCTCCGAGAATCAAAGCTCGGAAAGAAGCGATTCGTGCGCAGTAGCTCTATCAAGGGAGTTCAGTTGATGTATTCATATCAAGTGGCCGTTGATGCAGTTCACGTACGGGTTTGCAAGTATAGCATTGGATAAAGAACCTGAACTGATATAAGGATAAATACATTCATCAAAGTATCAGACGTCGGTAGAAAATAGGAGGAAAGCAAAGATCAACCCGAAAGCGAACAACAAAGCTATGCCTTGAATCTTAGCTCCTCAACGGGTAAGTTTGTTTAATATATAAACCAGGTCGGTAGCTTTCATAAACATGCATATATCTAGCATATATTTCCACATATACTAGCATGCATATGCGACCATAAATCTATAGAGTATACTAGCAAAATAATTATATTTTGGTGTGTAATATACAAAGTTTAAGTGAAGGTGAAGTCCGCTATGCGCATATATAACAAATTGAGGCCTAAATTTACGATTTTTTTAATTAAAAGCACTAGTTGACATTCATTTAGGCATAGCAAAAAAATGTTGCTAGATTTTTAGAAGAAGTTATACAGATCTACATGATATGCCATACCTGATCTAAGATTTCATACATCAGTCTGTTAAATTAATTAATAAGCTATTAGTTAATAAGCTTTCCTGATGATCAGTACACTGACAATATTTATAACCAAATTTATATTTGGGCATAGAATCTGCATTTTTTAAACACTTTGATTCATCGAAATTATCGTTTCTCTGGTTTATAAATGAAAGTAATCACAAAGATTAACTTTCACGACCCTACGTTTCGACATTCCGGGGTGATCTGATGTTGAAACTCGGTTTCTTATATGCTCTCAAGATGACGTCATCTATGAATTAAATGTAAATATTTTTTTTGCAAATAGCTTCCGTCATCCCTATATAGGACACAAGGACTCGCATTAATATGCCAGGCTTCCAAACAACGCTTTTGTCCATAACGATCATTAGTGGTAATGACTTTTGAATCGTTCCACGTTATGCGGTTAGTTTGAGACACGTGTTCCTCTAAGGCTGATTTTGAACTTTCAAAGTTCGAAAGGCCTTTTTATTTTCTTTTAAACGTTTGCCAAACAGACGTTTTGTTTCACCTAGATATTCTTTCTCGCAATCACCACATGTTATAGAGTATACAGCATCAGTTTTCAGTTTAGTCGCTACGCGATCCTTGGGTTTCGCGAAAATATGTCCCATGCAGTGTCTGAAAGGTTTTTCCTTCCTGAGATTACGTATAGATGATTGTTACCATTCTATACAGAGATGGGTAATAAACCTCTCTACTAAGGAGCTAAAGGAGATTGAAAGGAAAGGACTAAAGAGTTTGCTATTTCATCAAGGCGAATTCCAATAGCTGAAATTGTCGCTTCGGTTGAAGAAGGAATTTTTCACCTTAACGACGAAACTAAGCTAACGGTAAGAGCTGAAGTCAGTAGCATCCTCACACGTGCTAAGGCTCCCCAAAAAATATTTACAGTAAAGTGTTCATCTTTGAAGAAAGATCCGGACAGTGTTGTGTTCTCAGCAGATAAAGGCGATTGTGTTCTTGTAATGGACAGACTAAGGAAAACTATCGCGAGAAAGCGCGTGCATTGCTCAATGACAAAAACACCTGTAGTGTCCTTAAGTCTGACCCAACTTTTAAGACTGAAAAAAAATTGAACAAACGCCTATCACTCTTTAAGAAAGCTAACAAAATTAGCGAGGTCTCTTATAAATTGTTGCGTAGTAGCGATCGATTATCTCTGCGATTCTATGGCTTTCCGAAGATTCATAAGTCGGGAATCCCTTTGAGACCTATCGTGTCTTTTCTCAATTCTCCTACTTATACTCTTTCGAGGTATTTGGCTAGAATATTGTCTCCTACTGTTGGGAATAGTCTCTACACATAATAAAAAAGTCCACTCATTTCGCAGAATTTATTAAAGGTGAAACTCTAGACACAGACCAAGTGCTCGTATCGTTTGACGTCGTTTCCTTGTTTATCAAAATCCCTGGGTGGGGTGTTACAACATTTTTGTATAAGATTGATCTTGGACAAAAGTTGTTGTAACACCAATCCCCTCCCCCCCAAATTTATTGTTGCTACGTGAAATCTCCTTACAACAGTGATTTTGGGGGTGGGGTGTTACAACATTTTTGTCCAAGATTGTAGGTATTCTTTTTGAGCAAGGCACTGATTATGTCGAAATGAATCAGGAGATTTATTTGACAAAATTATTGACAAGATTTGAAATGTATGTTTGCAAATCCCGCTCTACTCTTTCTGCCACGAGGATTTTACTGAGCCAAGTAAATATCGTGAATTGGTTGGTTGTCTGATCTATGCAATGACACGCACGCGCCCTGACATATGCTGGATTGTCACGACATTGTCACAGTATTTGTCGAGACTTCTCCGAGAGCATTGGTTCGCGGCAAAACATGTATTGCGCTATCTGAAAGGAACTCTTGATTATGAATTGTGTTATAGAAAGTGTGATGATGATTTGCGGTTAGTTGGTTTTAGCGATGCTGACTGGAACTCTTCGATCCATGATAGACGAAGTATCAGAGGGTACTGTTTCAGTTTAACTGAAACCGGGCCATTGATCTCATGAAGATCAAAGAAACAACCGACTGTGGCGCTCTCCTCTTGTGAGGCAGAGAATATTGCTCTGGCAGTGACCGTTCAGGAAGCTCTTCACCTCATCCAGTTATTAAACAAACTCGTTAATATTTGTTGTCTAATTCAAATTTATGAATATAATCAGGGTACGATAGCTTTATCGAAAGATCCAGTTAATCGAAATAGGTCAAAACATATAGATATTCGTTATCATTTTATCCGCTCGACTATCAACGCAGGCAAGGTTGTAGTATACTACTGTCCTACTACAATATGATAGCTGATATAATGACTAAATCACCAACACGTTCAAAGTTGCAAAGATTCAAAGATTTTATATTTGGTACCTAAATATTTGTAAAATATTGATTATCGTTAAAGTTATGTTAACCATTGATGTATCTGAGTTAAAAATATGAATGAGATCAAGCTAGTGGGGTGTTAAAATGTGATCTCATCGTATTTCTCATTGTATGTACTTAGGGCGAATGTATTTTTTATGTACTTAAATAAAATGGCGAAAGCACATTGTGTTATTTGAGTTGAGAATATATCAATCCAAATCGCCATCACGACGGAAGCGCCGAGTACTTCCACTGGCAGTACGGCCAGTGGAACGAACAGTTCATCATGTGTTGCTGAGAAATGACCTGCATCCAGTTGCCCTTTTGGGCACCCTTCGTATCCTTGAATCCGACGCGATGCCCTAGCGTCATATATCGAGATCTTCAACGATTCTCAGTTTAAGTAATCTAATAAGTATTTGATACTGCAAAGCTTTCGGCCTGTTAACCCGGGCCTTCATCAGGAGAAATCCCTGAAATAACATTTACACGGCACTAAAATAACACGTTAGGCGTGATTTGTTAGCTTACGCCATTAATTAAGCGGTTTCAATTACCAAATAATTATGAAAAAGTTATAGTTTTAATTATACGCGTGTCCTAGACTAGTATTTAGCTAGCTGACATTGAAAAGAGCACGCCACGTACTATTGAGCAAAAAAAAAGATTAAAACTATATAATAGACCTATTTATTGGAACTATTTGTTTTTCATAAATATTAATTTTGGTAAGTGAATGGCGCGAGGTAACAAACCATGATTAACGTGATATTTAAGTGACGTGTAAACAGTGTAAATGTGTATTCAGGTAATTGCACTGATGAAAGCCCGGGTTAACGGCCCGATAGCTTTGCAGTATTAAATACTTATGTGGTGTACCTAGTGTCAGTAGACTCTCACTATGCAAACAATGGAAGATTCTGCATGAGTTTGTTCTTCATCAGTCTTCACAAATCGAATCCGAACGTAGAGGAGCTGGACACAAATCCTACTAATGACCGTGAACATTAATTTGGAAAACAAAATAAGCAGCTTCGTCAACCTTGGAAAAAAAGCAAAATTGTTTCAAAACAAATCATAACCAAAGATTGAGTTTTTGACAACAATTTATATAACTCTGGCCTGGAGTGAAAAGTCAAAGAGAAATTTATTTTAACAAATTTTAATGCCGTTTCACTTTGCACTACTGCGATTCCAGCAAAACTCAGATAAGTGACTCGGGCAAGATGTGTAAATAAATAAATGCATAGATAAATAAATAGATCACGTCGCAATCATGCTTCATGTTCTGTATAGCCGTGAAGACTTTTTTATAATTTATAATATTAGATGCTTTTTCAAATTTACAGTATACATTTTTTGCATAGCTATACAGTTGCCTGTTTAATATGTTACTTCTGCCTGTTTAATAGAAAATTCGATCAATCCTAACATAAATCCTAAAGGAAGTTTTCGTTATTTATGCACATTATAAGTGTTTCTCCTCCAGTAATCAGCATTCCGGATTTGCGAAATGCGACTAAAAAACGAACATAAATATATATGGCATGTGAGTGAGAACATTCGAATGTAGTATTTATATGTATTGAGCTGTTATATAATTGGATTGAACTCAACTTGATTTGAGTTATGAGCTGACATGCGAATTTTACGGGAGTCATAATAATGTTAAAATTGTGTAATTTTATTCGGACTTAAATTTTAAAAGCTTGCTAATTACTTTATACAAATTATAAAATTTTCAAATTCCTATAGGCTACCTTCACAGTGGTTTAATATATGCGTGTATAAGATTAATACTGTATTAAGTACTATGCCAACAAAGTAAAAAGGTTGCTTGTTAGCGCAAAGATCACTAAAAAGACAGCTTTTTTAAACGAATGCGGATTGCCCAGTGTTATGAAAAAGCTGGTCAAATAAGGAGTATAAACCGAATCCACGCGCGTCTGGACGTGTCTCCAATAATGCATCTTTGTTGAATGAGGGCCACTACTTGCAGAATAAGTTTTGGAGTGTGTTGGTGAGAAATCGCCTGCATCCAGTTGCCCGTTTGGAGGATTGGCACCACACATTTCTCAAAATTCGTAACTGCGAATCCGAGGAGATGCCGTTCATATCGATGTCCTTAAACGATTCTCAGTTTGTTCTTCATTCACAAATCGAATCCGAACGAAGAAGAGGAGCTGGAAACAAATCCTAATGACCGTTAACATTCATTTGAAAATCAAGATGAGCAGCTTGGTCAACCTTGGAAAGGACGAACTTCCTGGCCTTCCTTGGAAAATGCTGAGGATAATGAAAACTTCCCTGATATCGATAAACTTTAAAACGTGACATTTTCATGTATTTTAGAAAGCACAGTAGCCGTCCATTGGTTTAACGACTGTAGCGAATACCGCAATTCATTGCAAACCGTGTCAACAAAATTATAAGGCATCCGAAAGTGTTACAAAGCCATCAGTTTATGTTCCTACATCTGACAACCCTGCAGACATGGGTAGTCGTGGCGTCAGTCTCACGTCAGCAGCGTTGTGTGGTGAAAATGTCCAGTCTAGTTGGCTGATCCAGGTGAATGGCCACCTCAGATCGTGACAAGTACAAAAGCAAGAATTGATGCTGAGAAAAAGGGGAATAATGGCCTGGATGATTCTCGATCGAAGAGTTCAGCTTGAGTAAAACAAGAAAGATTGATGATTCAGCTTTGAGATTCAAGCACAATCCTCGAAATCCTTCCAACAAGATCCAGAGAGTATTAACATTACAGGAGATTATAGATCAAGATTCCAGAGCTATTTTCGGTCCGCAGAGCCCAAGAGTGGAAAGTTTGTGAACGCGAAAGTTCGTGAAGATTTTGGATTCCTCGGCAATCTTTGCTTTCGTATGTTGGCAAAGCGATCCCTAAAGAAACGTTATGGATGTAAGAGATTTCCTGTTGTATAACCATTCCAAGCCCGCCTGCTGAATTTTTGCACATGAATAGACCTAAGATGATAATAATACCTTTCACCATAATCGGCGTGGATTTCCTAGGTACTATCAAATATCGTAGAAGTCCGAAGAAGAGCGTATGTTTATTACACTTCTATTACACATTTTCATTTTCTAATATCTGATATAGCGGTTTTAAGGTCCGTGCCTTCAGTTGCTTTTCTTTTCAAATAAACGTGCCGATAATAATGGTTCGGCTCAACTAATTGTAAACGCACAAGCAGGCAACAATTGCTAGGAATTGCTTATCTTTTAGATTAGGAGAATGCGCGAAAAGGCGAAAACCATTCGCTATTGCACAAAAGGTTGAGGGAATCAACACCAGTTAAGTCCTATTTTTGGGACGTGAACAAAGGCTCTCTCTTAGAAATGAATGTATACTAATGCAGTAACTTATATTATTGTTTATTTAAAAGAGTTAAGGAACTGTTTTTGGGACGTAAACAAAGGTTTGTCCCAAAAACAGCCCTATGGTGCATTTTCAATATCACTATTACCAGTCCGATTAATACTGTTACAAGTGTCGATCACAATAACACCTCAAAATTCGATAGTGTCAACAAAGGAAATACTCTTCCATGCGCGGTATATACATTAATTAACCTCTTCTAATTAGTTTTTACATAATTTTGTTTAAGGTCTGAAGTAAAGATAGAGACACTTGAAAAGGTGACGAAATGGATTCGAAGTCTTCAAAATCTGTCACTGCAAACAATGATCCCTTAGAAAGAGCAAACATCAATCTCAACTTAGGTGAAACCCATTTTAGATTAGCAGAGTATAAAAAGGCTATTACCTATTACATTAAATATCAGGAAATTTGTACTGAAATTGGCAATTTTCAAGGGTTAGCAACTGCCTGTGAGAAACTGGGTTCTGCCTGTTTAAACCTAGGACAGCCTGAAGAGGCTATCGAGTATTTTGCAACAAGCTTAGAAATTTTCATTCAATTTGACAATCACTCAGGAGTGGCAAATAACAATGGCAATTTAGGCACTGCCTATCATAGTTTAGGAGAGCATGACAAAGCTATTGACTATTTCAAAAAAGGTTTGGAAATCAGTGCTGCTATTGGCGACAAGTCAGGAATGGCAAATATTAATGGCAAATTGGGTAGTGTTTACCTTAGTTTAGGAGAATATAAAAAAGCTATTGACTATTTAAAAAATGGTTTAGAAATGAATATTGCCATTGGCGATAAGTCAGGAATGGCCGATAACAATGGCAATTTAGGCAGTGTTTATTTTAGATTAGGAGAATACGTTAAATCCGTTAGCTATTTAAGACAAGGTTTAGAATTGAGTACTGCTATTGGTGATAAGCCAGGTATAGCAAGTAAAAATTGCAATTTGGGAAATGCCTACCTTCGTTTGAGAGAATATGAGAAGGCTATTGGCTATTTTAACAAAGGTTTAGAAATTAGTACTGCTATTAACGATAAATCATGTATAGCAACTGTAAATGGCGATGTGGGCAATGTTTACCTTATGTTCGGAGAATATGAGAAAGCAATTGACTATTTTAAAAAGAGTTTAGAAATGCGAACTGTTATCGGCCATAAATCAGGAATAGAAACTAACTATGGCGATTTAGGCTATGCTTACCTTAGATTAGGAGATTATGAGAAAGCTATTGACTATTTTAAAAATAGTTTAGAAATCCAAACTGCTATCGGCCATAAATCAGGAATAGAAACTAACTATGGCCATTTGGGCAATGCTTACTTTAGATTGGGAGAATATGAGAAAGCCATTAGCTATTACAGAAAAAGTTTGGGAATGAGTACTGCTAATGGCAACAAGTTAGGAATGGCAATTAACAATCGCCATTTGGGTAATGCCTACCTCTATTTAGGAAAATATGAGGAAGCCATTGAATGTTATATAAAAGGTTTAGAAATTAGTACTGCTATAGGCTACAAGTCAGGAATAGCGACCAACAATAGCAATTTGGGCAATGCCTACCTTACTTTAGGCGAATATGAGAAGTCCATTGACTATTTCAAAATAGGTTTGGAGATGAGTGCAGCTATTGGTGATAAGTCAGGAATGGCTGATAACAATGGCTATTTGGGCTATGTTTATAATGAATTAAGAGAATACGTAAAATCCGTTGGCTATTCAAAAAAAGGTTTAGAATTGAGTACTGCTATTGGTGATAAGCTAGGTATAGCAAGTAAAAATTGCAATTTGGGTAATGCCTACTTTGGTTTGGGAGAATATGAGAAGGCTATAGCCTACTTTGACAAAGGTTTAGAAATTAGTACCGCTATTGGCGATAAATCATGTATAGCAACTATAAATGGCAATGTGGGCAATGTTTATCTTCTGTTAGGAAAATATGAAAAAGCCATTGACTTTTTTAAGAAGAGTTTAGAGATGGAAACTGCTATCGGCCATAAATCAGGAATAGAAACTAATTATGGCAATTTAGGCAATGCTTACCTTAAATTAGGAAAATATGAGAAAGCCATTAGCTATTATAGAAAAGGTTTAGAAATGAGTACTGCCAATGGCGATAAGTCAGGAATTGCTGCTAACAATGGCAATTTGGGTAATGCCTACATCTATTTAGGAAAATATGAGGAAGCCATTGAATATTGTATAAAAGGTTTAGAAATGAGTACTGCTATAGGCGACAAGTCAGGAATAGCGACTAACAATGGGAATTTGGGCAGTGCCTACCGTAATTTAGGCGAGTATGAGAAGTCCATTGACTATATCAAAACAGGTTTGGAAATGAGTACAGCTATTGGTTATAAATCAGGAATAGCAACTAACAATACCTATTTAGGCATGACCTACCATAGTTTAGGAGAATATGAAAAAGCCATTGACTATTTCAAAAAAGGTTTAGAAATAAGTACTGTTATTGGCGATAAGTCAGTAGCAGCAAATAACAATGCCAATTTAGGCATAACCTACCATAGTTTGGGAGAATATGCCAAGGCTATTGACTATGGCAAAAAAGGTTTAGAAACGAGTACTGCTATTGGTGATAATTTAGAAATAGCAAGAAACAGTGGAGTGTTAGGTAAAGCCTATCTCAATTTAGGAGAGTATGAGAAAGCTATTGACTATTGCAAAAAGGGTTTAGAAATGAGTACTGCTGTTGATAATAAGTCAGGAATAGCAAATAACAATGAAAATTTGGGTGATGCCTACCTTATATTAGGAGAATACGAGAAAGCTATTGACTATTTCAAAAAAAGTGTAGAGATGAGTGCTGATATTGGCCAGACGTCTGCAGTTGCCTCTAAACAATAGCAATTTAGGCATTGCCTACCTAAAAATTGGAGATTTTAAAAAAAGCCATCGACTCTTTGAAAACTAGTTTAGAAATGAGAACTGTTATTGGTGATAAGCTAGGAATAGCAAAAACTTGTAAAGACTTGGCAAATGCCTACCTTGGATTACGAGACGATGTGAAAACCATTGATTATTGCGAAAAATGCTTGGAATTAAGTCGCTATATTTGTGATAAGGAAGGAATAGCATCTTGGAATGGCAATTTGGGTGATATTTGCGTTAGTTTTGGAGAGTATGAGAAAGCTATTTATTATTACAAAAAAGGTTTAGAAATGAGTACTGCTATAGGGGATAAGTCAGGCATAGCAACAAGCAATGTCAAATTGGGCATCGCCTACCGTTATTTGAGAGAATTCGCCAAAGCTATTGATTACCTCGAAAAAGGTTTGGAAATAAGTACTATTATTGGCGATAAATCAGGGATAGCAGATGCGAATGGCGGTTTGGGCATTGCTCATATATTCTTGGGAGAGTATGAAAAATCTATTGATTGTCAAAAAAAGTGTTTAGAAATTAGTACCGCTATTGGCGATAAGTATCAAATAGCAGAGGTCAATTGTTATATGAGCGTTGTTTTTAGATGTTTAGGACAATATGAAAAATCTATTCATTATTCCAAAAAAAGTTTAGAAATGAGTACTGCCATTGGCAATAAGTCCGCAATAGCAAAGAGCTATTGTCATTTGGGCAGTGCTTACCACAGCTTTGAAGAATACGAGAAAGCTATTGACTGTTACAGAAAGGGATTAGAAATTAGTACTGGTATGGGCGATAAATCTGCAATAGCCACTCAGAAATTAAATTTGGGCAGTGCCTACCTTGGATTAGGAGAATATGAGAAAGCCATTGACTATTACAAGAAAGCTTTAGAAATAAGCATTGATATTAATGATGATCCGTCACTTAGTCTTAGCATTAGTAAAAGCAATTTGGGATTTGTACTTGTATTATTAGGACAATATAAAGGTGCAATATCATGTTTCATGGAATCTATCAGCATCCTTGACAAAATGTTTTTAAACTCAGTACCAGACCAAAATAAGCTGTCATTCACTAAACAATACTTTACCACCCATGTAAAGATCATGATTTGTTTTATTTCTGTGGGTCGCATTGAATCTGCATTATTAGTCATTGACCTTGGAAGGGCTAAAGAACTTCATTGGTCCATTGAAAGAAAAAAGAAATCTTTGAATACAAAAATGTTCGATTATGCAAGTTCGGGATGGAATAGAATCAAGAATGGTGAAGAACAGGTAGAAATCGAAGATTTACAAAGCATCCTCCAGGTAAGCGGCAACGATAGTTCCATTATAGTATTCGCTTTTGATTGGCCAGGTTTTCTAAATGTTTGGGTGTTGAATAAAGAAGTAATCTTTAGATATAGAGTGTCAAAATCAGAGGCACGATTGGAAAAATTTGTGCAACTGATAAGTGAATTGTTCAGAATGGTGAATGTGAATGTTAATCGGGATTCCTCGTTTTTCGAACTTAATTCAGTGCCCAGTATTGATGAAAAATCGATTCTTCCTTTGGACGTTTTTAAAGAAAAATCTCCGTCCAAAAATCTTTATCAGAAACCTTCTGTTGGGCATGATGATTTAAACCAAGACGGTATTTTGAAAACATTGTTTAAACTACTTATTGACCCTGTAAGCGATGTGATTAAAGGCAATAAACTTATAGTTGTTCCTGACAAGCAATTTTTTTTGTCCCATTTTCGTCATTGATTGATGAAAATGGTTGTCACTTATCCCACAATTACAGCATTCAAGTTACGCCATCATTACACACTCTAAGGTTTAGCATTGAACGCTCTCAAGATCTGGGCCTTGGTTTTGCGTTGTTTGTTGGTAATCCAACCGTTGGAACGGTTTCCTTAAATGGAAAAGAATTTTCACCCCCTGCCCTACCAAATGCTGCTAGAGAAGTTGAATGTCTTTCAAAGCTCTTCAATGCTAGACCCTTAGTGGGGCGTGAAGCTAGAAAACAGGTTGTACTGGATCTTTTATCTGGGGCTAGCATAATCCATATCGCTGCTCACGGTGAACAACTTCGAGGTGAAATAATGCTTTCCCCTAACGTTTCTTCGACTCGGCCATTTTCGACTCTTCCTTATCCAGACGACTACCTTCTCTCACAGAAGGATATTGTAAATACTTCTTTGCTAGCTAGCTTGGTAGTTTTATGCTGTTGCCATACCGGGCAAGGTGAGATTTCTTCCGAAGGTGTCATAGGTATTGCTCGGGCATTTATTGCAGCCGGGGCTCGCACTGTTCTCGCCACACTATGGCCCATTAGTGATGATGCCACGAAAGAGTTTATGGAAGTATTTTATGGTGAGTTGTGCCAGGGAACATCGGTTTGTGAAGCACTAAGAAAGACAAAGAATCTCTTCCAAAAACACCAAATCCAGGCATACCGGTCTTACAAAATCTGGGCCCCATTTACCATCTACGGGGAGGACGTGGTTTTTCAGAAACATGACATCGAAAATATCAGAGATAAATCACGTGACATGTTCTCTGGTTTTGTTGTATTACCCTAAGGTTTGTAAGTATAATAATTATATAGCTTTGTGTAGCCAGTATCGGATTTGAAATATTCAGTTTTTTAAATCAATATACAGTAGGAGGCAAAAGTTTGAGTCCAGTCGTTGTAGAATTCCAGTATTAAATCCTGGCAGCGTATTGGAGTTAAGACATGCGTGCTAGTGTTTCAGTACTGTAAACTATATTAATTGCACACTGTTTTGGTCCTAATGATCTAAATTATAACAAAATAAAGTTCTCATTCCTTTACACTGCCCAAGATGGGTAGGAAAAAGGGCAAAGTGATGGTGCACAAGGACAAATAGTTCCATTAAGTATTGAAGGATTCTTTCCTCGTAAGATCGCAGAAGAAGTGAGAATTTAAAAAGGTGGTATGCAACTAACCTTGGAGAGGTTCGAAGAAACTAAATCCTACTCAAGCAAACTTTTAGCTGCTTTGGTCATGCTCGGTTTGGCAATATTGAAAGATATAATAGGATCCTAATTAAAGAAAAGTATCATCCAATTCTTCAAGGACATGGAATTTCATCTGGTACAAAGATGATCGCACGTCTAACTACATGATAATCACCCTAAGCACATGCACATCTTCTATGTGCCAGAAATCGTTTAGAAGCAAACTCATTCTGGTGATCTCGTTGTCATGGCTTTCCACCTCATATTCCAGATCTAAAACCTATGGAGCACTTGTAGAACCGTTTTAACCGGAAGAGGGCGAGGCACAGACCCGCCAGCCAGGCTGACTTGAGGCAAGTGGTCAACGAATGCTGGCAAGGTATTGAACGTGTGACATTAAAAAACCTATGGAATCTATGCGAGCAAGAATAAAGGTCATTTCAAGAGCAAAAAAGAGGGAACTAAGCAATGACATGTAAATGCATGTTTGCACATTAAAATACGTAAAAATGAATATCATAACATCTCATAGTTGTTGTACAGCATGTATTTTTCTGTTTACTTGTTTACTTTTTTCTAGTTCACTTATCGGTAAGGTTTTCTGTAGAATATTAATATATGCTGCTGAAACAAAGAAATACAGTCACTGGACTCAAACTTTTGCCTCCTACTGTAAGTAGACATTTCCTCTCTTCAAAGTGTGATAGTGCATTGGACGAAGTACGATTGGTATGCAGTTTTGCAGTTATCGCCAAGCCGTAAGTATATATCAATTTCAATTCAAATGTGATTTAAGAATTCCCTATCCCCATTATTTGCATACTTATTCCCTATTCCCATTATTTGCATACGCTGGTCCCAAGAAGGGGAATAGCATTTTCTTTCAAATTGCATGAACCAGGGTTTCATCCTTTCGTTATTGAGGTATCGGGCCAGTCAGGATTAGAACATTAACCTGCTTACTTCTCTTTAATTTCCAATATGCAAGTAAAATTATATGTAGGATATCATTTCAGTGTTAAAACAATACGCTATAGCAAGCAGATATTCTATTATTTTTCTCCACTCGTCATCGGTTCACATCCAATTGTTATATTTTTGAAAAAAGGGGGGTGGCTGCCTGTATGAAATTTTCACTGATAAAAGCAGCACTTTATTTGACTTTGCAGATTAAACTTTTTGTGCAAGCATTTGAACTTGCTCCCAGAAATAAATGTACACTTGTTTCAGGCATGCGCAACATAGCAAAAAAAAAAAATTACTTAGAAAAACAAATGCAGGCTAACACCGTCCTGCTCAGCGTTTCCGAGATATATTTTGGTGCTTGTATGGGCATCTAGAAAATAAAGTGCCTGTAGCAAATTATATGTGGAAAAGTTGACCTTCAATATTATAAGTTTGCGGAATTCCAGATTTTTTCTTTAAGATAAGAGAAATATTTAATTTATATGCGGCAGCTTCTAATGTTAAGAAATTTTAAGCAAACTTAGTTTAGTAAAAAAGTCAAAATTATTGATTAATTGATTTTTGTTCTGTAATTTTCTGTTATTCGAATCAGAGTTATATTTATACTAAATGTACCTACCTACCATTAATAAATGAGGTTCTCAAAGTATGCTTAAACTTTCATAAAGAAAGAGGAGAGTTTCAATTTTTCTTACAACGTTGTAAGCATCAAACGCTTTCAGATATAACTTGATACTTATTTATAGATAAGAAATAACATAAACTTTAGCCAACATTCTAAAACCTAGTGGACCGACATCACGCGCATTGTATTGATGTGTGTCCGCAATGAAGAAGGATGTAAAATATGTGAGGATCTTCAAAGCGTTGTTCAGTAATAAGGACTTTGAACTTGCAACGCCGAAAACATCGTTAAAAACATATGAAATAGTTCAATATTTTGCCTTCTGTTTAAAAAAAAGATAACATCAATCAAACCGATCTACCTTCTACGACCCAGTAGAACACTAATGACATTTGTTTTGACAATTGTTGACAAACGTCTTCACAGTTATTTCATCGGCGTAACAAAAATCGGGCAACTGAAACAATAATTGAAACAATATTGAAACAATAATTGCTTCACATACGAAAGTTAGAAATCGGCAAGACTGCAAGAGCAATTATTTTACATTGAGAAAAGGAATACACTTTCAACTCATCATATGGTATACCGAGATCATGCTACTCACTGAACTAGAAAAGGAAAGCAATAAAATTGAAATATGTTACCAGTGTTAAAGTATTGGACAGATGAAGGGTTGGGTATTGTGACAGTGCTTCAGTCGACTAAACGATATAATTATACCCATATGTGTATTTGTTGTTTCCTTATTTATAATCATGCACACCAAGCAAGTGGTTATTGATCTTGTGGTTTAAATAAATCACTTTTACTGGTGCCTCGAAATTATGTACAAATCGTGATCATAACTGGCCAAGTGTATTTAAGGAAAGGAAGCGGATATGGATATGAAAGGCTTTTGTTTCATCTATATACTGCGTGGATCGTGTTCAAACAATTTCATTAACGGACCGTTATAGCGACCATGTGCGTACAGATATGCCGTTCAGTAGCGTTGTACGAGGAGAGACATCACATAAGCAAGGAAGTGCGAAAAGAATTATGCCAGTCCACAAAGTGGTTGAAGAATGTTGGTCGTAATGTTCACAGAAAATCAGTTAAACTTAAATTTTAATTTTTCAAAGTATTAATCGAAGATGAAGGGTTTTAGAATTGAGAAGATGTAACCATGCACATTTTGTTTCTAATAATAAAGTGTTTTTTTTTCATTTGTTTCATAAAATACATTTAACCGATGAAAAATAATTATCTGCATGTGCCTGTATTACTGTTTCGTCAAAAGTTTTTGAAATTGAGCCATTGTTTATTTTCAGCCTCTATATTCGTCTCGCATTCTAAGACCTTTTTATCTTCTAATATTGTCATATACTGCGAGATGTTGCCAGGAAGATGATTACAGCAAATAGTAACATAGTATAAGTGGAAACAATTGTTAGGACCTGCAAGCTTCCAATTGGAAAATTCAAGACAATTTTTAGGCTTAAAAAGTTAAGGCCTTCAATTACTAACGACATAGAATTACCGTAAATTATGAATATTGGACCCTAAATTACTGACTAAGTTAGCAAATATAATTACTATATTCTATGTAGTACGTATCAACGCATGCTTTGTAGTTCGTTTTTTATTACATTATTTTCTTTTATTACAATAATTAAAGACAACAATAAAAAAGTAGTCATTTTCTGCAGTAGTTTTCTAATAATATTACTTAGTTTTTAATTGTATAATGTTTCTTCTTTGTTTGGTGAGACTTAAGGATGGTGATTACAGTTTTTGATGTGCATTTAGCCGATATACTCCGCCGTGTTTATTTACTTATTAAGGTGGACACAGACCGGACGCGAAGCGACAACGGGACGCGAATTTTGAGTTTTCAGAAGTATGTAAATTAAATTCTGGAAGATAAATTTC
Organism: Dendronephthya gigantea; assembly: GCF_004324835.1. Taxonomy (NCBI): domain Eukaryota; kingdom Metazoa; phylum Cnidaria; class Anthozoa; order Malacalcyonacea; family Nephtheidae; genus Dendronephthya; species Dendronephthya gigantea. The sequence continues at coordinate 1,966 of NW_021164312.1, read as the reverse complement.
GAATCAATCGACGCAGAGCAGTCAAAATGAATTATTGTTTAAACATCCTGCGCACGGCCTTGCCATGCAATAATGTAGTGTTGCTGGTACAATTAGCGGTTATTAGAATAGTACTCGTGATGTTTCAAATTTGGGAAAATTAAACTCTCCCATCCCGCTTTTTTAATTTTGATGAATATTTCAAACATAACTCGTACTATTATTTTGGTACAAAATTTTTTTTTGGTATTATTTTGGTATTTTGGTTCTACAACTGGACAGGATAATTTTTTATGGATTTGTGGAGTAGAGTTTCATTGGAGTGGATTTGATCTTGCATACAAAGTGTCAGCGTCTTATTCCTTGATGAACAAATAATCATTATTCATTTCTGCAGAAATTATTTGTTTTCATAATCAAGATGCACTAAAATATTAGTATAGCAGGACTAAATTGTCAGGCCGCATTGCTACGTGACTGCAATCTGTACTTATCAGTGTTTGTAGATATTTCATGGTATACAAGCGCGAAAATGAACGAAGTCAATGGGTCAAAAAAAATCCATCGCGCAGAACAGTGTATGTGAATAAATGGCCTCCCCCCAAAATCCGTGTAGTTTCACCGCCCATGATATAAAATAATTTAGATCAGTAGAGATCAGTTTCACTTTCATTGAGCAGGTATATTTAGGTTTCCAAATGTTATTCCTGGAAAACAATTAATATTGTATTTGTAAGTCTCTTGCTGGTTTTGGAATGATAACGGCACAGTCATTGAATTCCGAATACAGAATAATTATCTTAAAGCGTATTTTCACGATTTTTACACCATTGTTAAGTTCATTTATTTCTTTTTCAAATGACACGTTGTACGTGTAATTTAGTTGAAAAATGAAGAAGTACTGGTTCGACAAAAAAGTTCATAAAAATCACCATTTTCCGCCGATGGGAACTGGACGTTTGTTTTATTGAAAATTAGTCCCAATTAAAGGGCTTTAAAATCTAATCACTACTGAAAACTACAATGCAAATTTATCGCAAAAATTCTGCTTATTCAATGTTCAACGATAGAAGTTTGAAGAACACAATGCCTCCATTAATTAAATTTGCATTTTCTTTTGTCTGCATGGAGGTCTAATTTCGAATTCCCATCGGCGGAAAAAAATTGATTTCGAGCAACATTTTTTAAAAGACGATAACTCGGCCAGTTTTGGTCGTGTCGATATAGAACGGTTAATCGTAAACTAAATAAGCTAATCTTTGTTGCCATATAAAAACTAGTATACCGAAGGCCGCGGGTTCAAATCCTGCCGTGGTCAAGTAGAATTTTCTGCTTGCTATGGCAGGCTGCCACTCGGTGTCATATCCTACTAAAATCCATATAAAAACTATATCGTTTACTTTAGTATTTTATACACAGCAGCTTGTCAAAGTTGGATTTGAATATTTTTTATACACACTGTATATAAACTTTTAAATTGGCTAATACCACAAAATCTAAAATTGTGTTGCAGACCCTTGGGTTTTTTAGGGTCAATTCAGATGTCAAGTTTCTTTAGAGCGAGAATCATGGCACTTATAGACTGACATAACTAGTTCGATGACGAGAAAGTGACACAATATTGAAAAGAAATTATCTATTTGTATTTGTTTCACTGCAGTCAAATTATTGGTACGGCCAAATTTCGTACCCGTGACCCATTTTCATCAGTGTTCAGGTTATGAATACACGTGGTCGCTTCTTAGGAATTTCTTTGAAAGACTAGCTAGCAGAGTTTATTTACATGTACATGATCGTACACCTTTTCTTGCAGGCTCACCCATTGCACTTGTTGAAGTGAAAGTGGCTTTCTAAATTGACTCGGTGTTAATAACATGTACAGCTGCAAAGAGATTGCTTTTTAAATGCCACTAAAACTATTGCATGCTATGGTGTACTTTGTAAAGGTAGTGAACAAGATATTTGGCGAGATTTACATCATCGCGTG
>NW_021164311.1:0-16869 GCF_004324835.1 Dendronephthya gigantea | reverse complement strand
ATTAAAACTACGGCGCAATTTACAAAACTCCATTATCTAGGTTAATCAAGAAGCTGCTTTCCAATGCAGTATTTTTTAAAATCCTAAACATATACCAGCAAATCTTCATTTTCCTATCAAAAAATTACGCATTGTGTACAGTGATATGCAATAAAACACACATATCACGGCGCAAATATGCAAAAAAGTATTTTAGGCCGAACACAAAATTCAAAAATACCCTTGTCAATCTCCAAAAAGCTACTTATTTATGTGAAAAAATATGCTGTTTTCCACCGTAAGTTTCCAAGATGAGTAATTTTGAAGACTAATTGTCAATATCATTCCCTAGTTATAATCGAAAGGTTTGAATCAAAAATACAGCCCAATCGACAAAACGCCATTACCTAGGTTAATCAAGAAGCTGCTTTCCAATGCAGTATTTTTTAAAATCTTAAACATTTCCCAGCAAATCTTTCTTTTCCTATCAAAAAAGTACGCATTGTATACAGTGATATACAATAAAACACACATATCACGGCGCAAATATGCAAAAAAGTATTTGTAGCCAAACGCAAAAATCCAGAATACCTTTGTATTCCTATTAATTAGGGTAAATTACCACGACAATGCTTTTCCTTATATAATTGTATCAACGCTTGTTGTAATTCTACAACAATAACATGGCTAGTTCAAATATGAACCTAGCCTATAGGCTAATTTTTTAATAGCAATCACTACAATGGAAAGTCTTCATTCGAAGCTATGGTTCAATCTCCAAAAAGCCAATTATTTATGTGAGAAAATACGCTTTTTTCCACCGTAGTCTTTTTGAAACTCTTACACATTTCCCAGCGAATTTTTCTTTTCGTATCAAAAAAGTGTACATTGTCTCCAGTAAAGTGAAATGCAACGCAAAAATCATAGCGCAAATAAGAAAAAAAATAATGGGAACAGAAAAGAAAATTTCAGAAACAACCTGTCAAGTAAATATAGACTGTGTTAATAATTAGGATAAACTACCGAAACAATATACTTTTCGTGATATAACTATGTCCAGTCTTGTTTTAATTAACTGACAATCAAGAAGAGCAATTTTGAAAGCTAATTGTCAATATCATTCTCTAATTACAATCCAAAGGCTTTAATCAAAACTACGGCGCAATTTACAAAACTCCATTATCTAGGTTAATCAAGAAGCTGCTTTCCAATGAAGTATTTTTTAAAATCTTAAACATTTACCAGCAAATCTTCATTTTCCTATCAAAAAAGTACGCATTGTGTACAGTGATATGCAATAAAACACACATATCACGGCGCAAATATGCAAAAAAGTATTTTAGGCCGAACACAAAATTCCAAAATACCCATGTCAATCTCCAAAAAGCTACTTATTTATGTGAAAAAATATGCTGTTTTCCACCGTAATTTTCCAAGATGAGTAATTTTGAATGCTAATTAACAATTAGACAACGAGGCGGAGTTGTCTATGAGCGAATAGTCAACGAGGCGAAGCCGAGTTGACTATTTGCTCATAGACAACGAGGCCGAGTTGTCTAATTGTTTTAGTATAAACTATAACATTAATTTACAACTAGGAAACACAATACAAAAATATTGAAACTGAAATTTATTTCGTATATTAAAGGGAAGAAAATATTTTAATTGTTGTTCGCGTAAAATGTTTTAAAATTCAGTTTAAATATAAAAATTCAATTGAGTATACGTTATTTTTATGTATTTTCTTACCCTTAAAAATTGCAATTCCGTATTTTGTTGCTTTTTTTGTTTTTTCTGGTACGGAATTGTCCAACAAGTCGTCCAAAAAATCTTCAGATACTTCGGCGAAACGCGAATTTTCCGCCATTGTTTTGAATTTTGCTACTAGTAGGCTATCACTAATAGCCTACTAGTAGCGTAGCCAATCAGAACGCAGGAAAAGTGATAGCCTATTAGTAAGTTTATACTAATTGTCAATATCATTCCCTAGTTATAATCGAAAGGCTTTAATCAAAACTACGGCGCAATTTACAAAACTCCATTATCTAGGTTAATCAAGAAGCTGCTTTCCAATGCAGTATTTTTTAAAATCTTAAACATTTCCCAGCAAATCTTCCTTTTCCTATCAAAAAAGTACGCATTGTGTACAGTGATATACAATAAAGCACAAATATCACGGCGCAAATATGCAAAAAAGTATTTTAGGCCGAACACAAATTTCCAAAATACCCTTGTCAATCTCCAAAAAGCTACTTATTTATGTGAAAAAATATGCTGTTTTCCACCGTAATTTTCTAAGATGAGTAATTTTGAAGGCTAATTGTCAATATCATTCCCTAGTTATAATCGAAAGGCTTTAATCAAAAATACGGCGCAATCTACAAAACGCCATTACCTAGGTTAATCAAGAAGCTGCTTTCCAATGCAGTATTTTTTTAAATCTTAAACATTTCCCAGGAAATCTTTCTTTTCCTATCAAAAAAGTACGCATTGTGTACAGTGATAACAATAAAACACACATATCACGGCGCAAATATGCAAAAAAGTATTTGAGGCCGAACACAAAATTCCAGAATACCTTTGTATTCCTATTAATTACGATAAATTACCAGGACAATGCTTTTCCTTATATAATTGTATCCACGCTTCTTGTAATTCTACAACAATAACATGGCTAATTCATATATGAACCTTGCCTATAGGCTAATTTTTCAATAGCAATCACTACAATGGAAAGTCTTCATTCGAAGCTATGGTTCAATCTCCAAAAAGCCAATTATTTATGTGAGAAAATAAGCTTTTTTCCATCGTAGTCTTTTTGAAACTCTTACACATTTCCCAGCGAATTTTTCTTTTCGTATCAAAAAAGTGTACATTGTCTCCAGTAAAGTGAAATGCAACGCAAAAATCTTAGCGCAAATAAGAAAAAAAATAATGGGAACAGAAAAGAAAATTCCAGAAACAACCTGTCAAGTAAATATAGACTGTGTTAATATTTAGGATAAACTACCGAAACAATATACTTTTCGTGATATAACTATGTCCAGACTTGTTTTAGTTAACTGAAAATCAAGAAGAGCAATTTTGAAGGCTAATTGTCAATATCATACTCTAAATACAATCCAAAGGCTTTAATTAAAACTACGGCGCAATTTACAAAACTCCATTATCTAGGTTAATTAAGAAGCTGCTTTCCAATGCAGTATTTTTTAAAATCTTAAACATATACCAGCAAATCTTCATTTTCCTATCAAAAAAGTACGCATTGTGTACAGTGATATGCAATAAAACACACATATCACGGCGCAAATATGCAAAAAAGTATTTTAGGCCGAACACAAAATTCCAGAATACCCTTGTCAATCTCCAAAAAGCTACTTATTTATGTGTAAAAATATGCTGTTTTCCACCGTAATTTTCCAAGATGAGTAATTTTGAAGGCTAATTGTCAATATCATTCCCTAGTTATAATCGAAAGGCTTTAATCAAAACTACGGGGCAATTTACAAAACTCAATTATCTTGGTTAATCAAGAAGCTGCTTTCCAATTCAGTATTTTTTAAAATCTTAAACATTTCCCAGCAAATCTTCCTTCTCCTATCAAAAAAGTACGCATTGTGTACAGTGATATACAATAAAACACACATATCACGGCGCAAATATGCAAAAAAGTATTTGAGGCCGAACACAAAATTCCAGAATACCTTTGTCAGGTAAAAATAATCTGTGTTAATTACGATAAATTACCCCGACAATGCTTTTCCTTATATAATTGTGTCCACGCTTGTTGTAATTCTGCAACAATAACAAGGCTAGTTCATATATGAACCTAGCCTATAGGCTAATTTTTCAATAGCAATCACTACAATGGAAAGTCTTCATTCGAAGCTATGGTTCCATCTCCAAAAAGCCAATTATTTTTGTGAGAAAATAATCTTTTTTCCACCGTAGTCTTTTTGAAACTCTTACACATTTCCCAGCGAATTTTTCTTTTCGTATCAAAAAAATGTACCTTGTCTCCAGTAAAGTGAAATGCAACGCAAAAATCATAGCGCAAATAAGAAAAAAAATAATGGGAACAGAAAAGAAAATTCCAGAAACAACCTCTCAAGTAAATATAGACTGTGTTAATAATTAGGATAAACTACCGAAACAATATACTTTTCGTGATATAACTATGTCCAGACTTGTTTTAATTAACTGACAATAAAGAAGAGCAATTTTGAAGTCTAATTGTCAATATCATTCTCTAATTACAATCCAAAGGCTTTAATCAAAACTACGGCGCAATTTACAAATATAAACCCCATTGTCTAGGTTAATCAAGAAGCTGCTTTCCAATACAGTATTTTTTTAAATCTTCAACATTTCCCAGCAAATCTTTCTTTTCCTATCAAAAAAGTACGCATTGTGTACAGTGATATACAATAAAAACACATATCACGCGCAAATATGCAAAAAAGTATTTGAGGCCGAACACAAAATTCCAGAATACCTTTGTCAGGTAAAATTCTGTGTAATTACGATAAATTACCCGACAATGCTTTTCCTTATATAATTGTCCACGCTTGTTGTATTCTGCACACAATAACATGGCTAGTTCATATATGAACCTAGCCTATAGGCTAATTTTTCAATAGCAATCACTACAATGGAAAGTCTTCATCGAAGCTATGGTTCCATCTCCAAAAAGCCAATTATTTTTGTAGAAAATAAGCTTTTTTCCACCGTAGTCTTTTTGAAACTCTTACACATTTCCCAGCGAATTTTTCTTTTCGTATCAAAAAAGTGTACATTGTCTCCAGTAAAGTGAAATGCAACGCAAAAATCATAGCGCAAATAAGAAAAAAAATAATGGGAACAGAAAAGAAAATTCAGAAACAACCTGTCAAGTAAATATAGACTGTGTTAATAATTAGGATAAACTACCGAAACAATATACTTTTCGTTATATAACTATGTCCAGACTTGTTTTAATTAACTGACAATCAAGAAGAGCAATTTTGAAGTCTAATTGTCAATATCATTCTCTGATTACAATCCAAAGGCTTTAATCAAAACTACGGCGCAATTTACAAAACTCCATTATCTAGGTTAATCAAGAAGCTGCTTTCCAATGCAGTATTTTTTAAAATCTTAAACATTTCCCAGCAAATCTTCCTTTTCCTATCAAAAAAGTACGCATTGTGTACAGTGATACACAATAAAAACACATATCACGGCGCAAATATGCAAAAAAGTATTTTAGGCCGAACAAAAAATTCCAAAATACCCTTGTCAATCTCCAAAAAGCTACTTATTTATGTGAAAAAATATGCTGTTTTCCACTGTAATTTTCCAAGATGAGTAATTTTGATAGTAATTGTCAATGTCATTCCCTAGTTATAATCGAAAGGCTTTAATCAAAAATACGGTGCAATCTACAAAACGCCATTACCTAGGTTAATCAAGAAGCTGCTTTCCAATGCAGTATTTTTAAAATCTTAATATTTCCCAGCAAATCTTTCTTTTCCTATCAAAAAAGTACGCATTGTGTACAGTGATATACAATAAAACACACATATCACGGCGCAAATATGCAAAAAAGTATTTGAGGCCGAACACAAAATTCCAGAATACCTTTGTCAGGTAAAAATAATCTGTGTTAATTACGATAAATTACCCGACAATGCTTTTCCTTATATAATTGTGTCCACGCTTGTTGTAATTCTGCAACAATAACAAGGCTAGTTCATATATGAACCTAGCCTATAGGCTAATTTTTCAATAGCAATCACTACAATGGAAAGTCTTCATTCGAAGCTATGGTTCATCTCCAAAAAGCCAATTATTTTGTGAGAAAATAAGCTTTTTTCCACCGTAGTCTTTTTGAAACTCTTACACATTTCCCAGCGAATTTTTCTTTTCGTATCAAAAAAATGTACATTGTCTCCAGTAAAGTGAAATGCAACGCAAAAATCATAGCGCAAATAAGAAAAAAAATAATGGGAACAGAAAAGAAAATTCCAGAAACAACCTCTCAAGTAAATATAGACTGTGTTAATAATTAGGATAAACTACCGAAACAATATACTTTTCGTGATATAACTATGTCCAGACTTGTTTTAATTAACTGACAATCAAGAAGAGCAATTTTGAAGTCTAATTGTCAATATCATTCTCTAATTACAATCCAAAGGCTTTAATCAAAACTACGGCGCAATTTACAAATAAACCCATTGTCTAGGTTAATCAAGAAGCTGCTTTCCAATACAGTATTTTTTAAATCTTAAACATTTCCCAGCAAATCTTTCTTTTCCTATCAAAAAAGTACGCATTGTGTACAGTGATATACAATAAAACACATATCACGCGCAAATATGCAAAAAAGTATTTGAGGCCGAACACAAAATTCCAGAATACCTTTGTCAGGTAAAATAATCTGTGTTAATTACGATAAATTACCCGACAATGCTTTTCCTTATATAATTGTCCACGCTTGTTGTATTCTGCAACAATAACAAGGCTAGTTCATATATGAACCTAGCCTATAGGCTAATTTTTCAATAGCAATCACTACAATGGAAAGTCTTCAATCGAAGCTATGGTTCATCTCCAAAAAGCCAGTTATTTTTGTTAGAGAAATAAGCTTTTTTCCACCGTAGTCTTTTTGAAACTCTTACACATTTCCCAGCGAATTTTTCTTTTCGTATCAAAAAAGTGTACATTGTCTCCAGTAAAGTGAAATGCAACGCAAAAATCATAGCGCAAATAAGAAAAAAAATAATGGGAACAGAAAAGAAAATTCAGAAACAACCTGTCAAGTAAATATAGACTGTGTTAATAATTAGGATAAACTACCGAAACAATATACTTTTCGTGATATAACTATGTCCAGACTTGTTTTAATTAACTGACAATCAAGAAGAGCAATTTTGAAAGCTAATTGTCAATATCATTCTCTGATTACAATCCAAAGGCTGTAATCAAAACTACGGCGCAATTTACAAAACTCCATTATCTAGGTTAATCAAGAAGCTGCTTTCCAATGCAGTATTTTTTAAAATCTTAAACATTTCCCAGCAAATCTTCCTTTTCCTATCAAAAAAGTGCGCATTGTGTACAGTGATACACAATAAAACACATATCACGGTGCAAATATGCAAAAAAGTATTTTAGACCGAACAAAAATTCCAAAATACCCTTGTCAATCTCCAAAAAGCCACTTATTTATGTGAAAAAATATGCTGTTTTCCACCGTAATTTTCCAAGATGAGTAATTTTGAAGGCTAATTGTCAATATCATTCCCTAGTTATGAATCGAAAGGCTTTAATCAAAAATACGGCGCAATCTACAAAACGCCATTACCTAGGTTAATCAAGAAGCTGCTTTCCAATGCAGTACTTTTTAAAATCTTAAACATTTCCAGCAAATCTTTCTTTTCCTATCAAAAAAGTACGCATTGTGTACAGTGATATACAATAAAACACACATATCACGACGCATATGCAAAAAGTATTTGAGGCCGAACACAAAATTCCAGAATACCTTGTCAGTATAATCTGTGTTAATTACGATAAATTACCCGACAATGCTTTTCCTTATATAATTGTATCCACGCTTGTTGTAATTCTACAACAATAACATGGCTAGTTCATATATGAACCTAGCCTATAGGCTAATTTTTCAATAGCAATCACTACAATGGAAAGTCTTCATTCGAAGCTATGGTTCAATCTCCAAAAAGCCAATTATGTGAGAAAATAAGCTTTTTTCCACCGTAGTCTTTTTGAAACTCTTACACATTTCCCAGCGAATTTTTCTTTTCGTATCAAAAAAGTGTACATTGTCTCCAGTAAAGTGAAATGCAACGCAAAAATCATAGCGCAAATAAGAAAAAAATAATGGGAACAGAAAAGAAAATTCCAGAAACAACCTTCAAGTAAATATAGACTGTGTTAATAATTAGGATAAACTACTGAAACAATATACTTTTCGTGATATAACTATGTCCAGACTTGTTTTAATTAACTGACAATCAAGAAGAGCAATTTTGAAGGCTAATTGTCAATATCATTCTCTAATTACAATCCAAAGGCTTTAATCAAAACTACGGCGCAATTTACAAAACTCCATTATCTAGGTTAATCAAGAAGCTGCTTTCCAATGCAGTATTTTTTAAAATCTTAAACATTTCCCAGCAAATCTTTCTTTTCCTATCAAAAAAGTACGCATTGTGTACAGTGATATACAATAAAACACACATATCACGGCGCAAATATGCAAAAAAGTATTTTAGGCCGAACACAAAATTCCAAAATACCCTTGTAATCTCCAAAAAGCTAATTATTTATGTGAAAAAATATGCTGTTTTTCACCGTAATTTTCCAAGATGAGTAATTTTGAAGGCTAATTGTCAATATCATTCCCTAGTTATAATCGAAAGGCTTTAAAAAAGTACGTCGCAATCTAAAAAACGCCATTATCTAGGTTAATCAAGTAGCTGCTTTCCAATGCAATATTTTTTAAAATCTTAAACATTTCCCAGCAAATCTTCTTTTCCTATCAAAAAAGCACGCATTGTGTACAGTGATATACAATAAAACACACATATCACGGCGCAAATATGCAAAAAAGTATTTGAGGCCGAACACAAAATTCCAGAATACCTTTGTATGTCTATTAATTACGATAAATTACCACGACAATGCTTTTCCTTGTATAATTGTATCCACGCTTGTTGTAATTCTACAACAATAAGATGGCTAGTTCATATATGAACCTAGCCTATAGGCTAATTTTTCAATAGCAATCACTACAATGGAAAGTCTTCATTCAAAGCTATGGTTCAATCTCCAAAAAGCCAATTTTTAATGTGAGAAAATAAGCTTTTTTCCACCGTAGTCTTTTTGAAACTCTTACACATTTCCCAGCAAATTTTTCTTTTCGTATCAAAAAAGTGTACATGGTCTCCAGTAAAGCGAAATGCAACGCAAAAATCATAGCGGAAATAAAAAAAAAAATGGGAACAGAAAAGAAAATTCCAGGAACAACCTGTCAAGTAAATATAGACTGTTTTAATAATTAGGATAAACTACCGAAACAATATACTTTTCGTGATATAACTATGTCCAGTCTTGTTTTAATTAACCGACAATCAAGAAGAGCAATTTTGAAGCTAATTGTCAATATCATTCTCTAATTACAATCCAAAGGCTTTAATCAAAACTACGGCGCAATTTGCCAAACTCCATTATCTAGGTTAATCAAGAAGCTGCTTTCCAATGCAGTATTTTTTAAAATCTTAAACATTTCCCAGGAAATCTTACTTTTCCTATCAAAAAAGTACGCATTGTGTACAGTGGTATACAATAAAACACACATATCACGGCGCAAATATGCAAAAAAGTATTTGAGCCGAACACAAAATTCAAGAATACCTTTGTATTCCTATTAATTACGATAAATTACCACGACAATGCTTTTCCTTATATAATTGTGTCCACGCTTGTTGTAATTCTGCAACAATAACATGGCTAGTTCATATGAACCTAGCCTATAGGCTAATTTTTCAATAGCAATCACAACAATGGAAAGTCTTTATTCGAAGCTATGGTACGATCTCCAAAAACCCAATTATTTTTGTGAGAAAATAAGCTTTTTTCCACCCTAGTCTTTTTGAAACTCTTACACATTTCCGAGCGAATTTTTCTTTTCGTATCAAAAAAGTTTACATTGTCTCCAGTAAAGTGAAATGCAACGCAAAAATCATAGCGCAAATAAGAAAAAAATAATGAGAACAGAAAAGAAAATTCCAGAAACAACCTGTCAAGTAAATATAGACTGTGTTAATAATTAGGATAAACTACCGAAACAATATACTTTTCGTGCTATAACTATGTCCAGACTTGTTTTAATTAACTGACAATCAAGAAGAGCAATTTTGAAGGCTAATTGTCAATATCATTCTCTAATTACAATCCAAAGGCTTTAATCAAAACTACGGCGCAATTTGAAAAACTCCATTATCTAGGTTAATCAAGAAGCTGCTTTCCAATGCAGTATTTTTTAAAATCTTAAACATTTCCCAGCAAATCTTTCTTTTCCTATCAAAAAAGTACGCATTGTGTACAGTGATATACAATAAAACACATATCACGGCGCAAATATGCAAAAAAGTATTTTAGGCCGAACACAAAATTCCAAAATACCCTTGTAAATCTCCAAAAAGCTAATTATTTATGTGAAAAAATATGCTGTTTTCACCGTAATTTTCCAAGATGAGTAATTTTGAAGGCTAATTGTCAATATCATTCCCTAGTTATAATCGAAAGGCTTTAAAAAAGTACGTCGCAATCTAAAAAACGCCATTATCTAGGTTAATCAAGTAGCTGCTTTCCAATGCAATATTTTTAAAATCTTAAACATTTCCCAGCAAATCCTTCTTTTCCTATCAAAAAAGCACGCATTGTGTACAGTGATATACAATAAAACACATATCACGGCGCAAATATGCAAAAAAGTATTTGAGGCCGAACACAAAATTCCAGAATACCTTTGTATGTCTATTAATTACGATAAATTACCACGACAATGCTTTTCCTTGTATAATTGTATCCACGCTTGTTGTAATTCTACAACAATAAGATGGCTAGTTCATATATGAACCTAGCCTATAGGCTAATTTTTCAATAGCAATCACTACAATGGAAAGTCTTCATTCAAAGCTATGGTTCAATCTCCAAAAAGCCAATTTTTAATGTGAGAAAATAAGCTTTTTTCCACCGTAGTCTTTTTGAAACTCTTACACATTTCCCAGCAAATTTTTCTTTTCGTATCAAAAAAGTGTACATGGTCTCCAGTAAAGCGAAATGCAACGCAAAAATCATAGCGGAAATAAAAAAAAAAAATGGGAACAGAAAAGAAAATTCGAGAAACAACCTTTCAAGTAATTATAGACTGTTTAATATTTAGGATAAACTACCGAAACAATATACCTTTCGTGATATAACTATGTCCAGACTTCTTTTAATTAACTGACAATCAAGAAGAGCAATTTTGAAGGCTAATTGTCAATATCATTCCCTAGTTATAATCGAAAGGCTTTAATCAAAACTACGGCGCAATTTACAAAACTCCATTATCTAGGTTAATCAAGAAGCTGCTTTCCAATTCAGTATTTTTTAAAATCTTAAACATTTCCCAGCAAATCTTCCTTCTCCTATCAAAAAAGTACGCATTGCGTACAGTGATATACAATAAAACACACATATCACGGCACAAATATGCAAAAAAGTATTTTAGGCCGAACACAAAATTCCAAAATACCCTTGTCAATCTCCAAAAAGCTATTTATTTATGTGAAAAAATGCTGTTTTCCACTGTAATTTTCCAAGATGAGTAATTTTGAAGGCTAATTGTCAATATCATTCCCTAGTTATAATCGAAAGGCTTTAAAAAAGTACGGCGCAATCTAAAAAACGCCATTATCTAGGTTAATCAAGTAGCTGCTTTCCAATGCAATATTTTTTAAAATCTTAAACATTTCCCAGCAAATCCTTCTTTTCCTATCAAAAAAGCACGCATTGTGTACAGTGATATACAATAAACACACATATCACGGCGCAAATATGCAAAAAAGTATTTGAGGCCGAACACAAAATTCGAGAATACCTTTGTATGTCTATTAATTACGATAAATTACCACGACAATGCTTTTCCTTATATAATTGTATTCACGCTTGTTGTAATTCTACAACAATAAGATGGCTAGTTCATATATGAACCTAGCCTATAGGCTAATTTTTCAATAGCAATCACTACAATGGAAACTCTTCATTCGAAGCTATGGTTCAATCTCCAAAAAGCCAATTATTATGTGAGAAAATAAGCTTTTTTCCACCGTAGTTTTTTTGAAACTCTTACACATTTCCCAGCAAATTTTTCTTTTCGTATCAAAAAAGTGTACATGGTCTCCAGTAAAGTGAAATGCAACGCAAAAATCATAGCGCAAATAAAAAAAAATAATGGGAACAGAAAAGAAAATTCGAGAAACAACCTTTCAAGTTAAATATAGACTGTTTTAATATTTAGAATAAACTACCGAAACAATATACCTTTCGTGATATAACTATGTCCAGACTTCTTTTAATTAACTGACAATCAAGAAGAGCAATTTTGAAGGCTAATTGTCATATCATTCCCAAGTTATAATCCAAAGGCTTTATCAAAACTACGGCGCAATCTACCAAACCCCATTATCTAGGTTAATCAAGAAGCTGCTTTCCAATGCAGTATTTTTTAAAATCTTGAACATTTTCCTGGAAATCTTCCTTTTCCTATCAAAAAAGTACGCATTGTGTACAGTGATAACAATAAAACACACATATCACGGCGCAAATATGCAAAAAAGTATTTGAGGCCGAACACAAAATTCCAGAATACCTTTGTATTCCTATTAATTTCGATAAATTACCACGACAATGCTTTTCCTTATATAATTGTGTCCACGCTTGTTGTAATTCTGCAACAATAACATGGCTAGTTCATATATGAACCTAGCCTATAGGCTATTTTTTCAATAGCAATCACTACAATGGAAAGTCTTTATTCGAAGCTATGGTACGATCTCCAAAAACCCAATTATTTTTTTCAGAAAATAAACTTTTTTCCACCGTAGTCTTTTTGAAACTCCTACACATTTCCGAGCGAATTTTTCTTTTCGTATCAAAAAAGTGTACATTGTCTCCAGTAAAGTGAAATGCAACGCAAAAATCATAGCGCAAATAAGAAAAAAAATAATGGGAACAGAAAAGAAAATTCCAGAAACAACCTGTCAAGTAAATATAGACTGTGTTAATAATTAGGATAAACTACCGAAAATATACTTTTCGTGATATAACAATGTCCAGACTTGTTTTAATTAACTGACAATCAAGAAGAGCAATTTTGAAAGCTAATTGTCAATATCATTCTCTAATTACAATCCAAAGGCTTTAATCAAAACTATACGGCGCAATTTACAAAATTAAACCCCATTGTCTAGGTTAATCAAGAAGCTGCTTTCCAATGTAGTATTTTTTTAAATCTTAAACATTTCCCAGCAAATCTTTCTTTTCCTATCAAAAAAGTACGCATTGTGTACAGTGATATACAATAAAACACACATATCACGGCGCAAATATGCAAAAAAGTATTTGAGGCCGAACACAAATTTCCAGAATACCTTTGTATTCCTATTAATTACGATAAATTACCACGACAATGCTTTTCCTTATATAATTGTATCCAGGCTTGTTGTAATTCTACAACAATAACATGGCTAGTTCATATATGAACCTAGCCTATAGGCTAATTTTTCAATAGCAATCACTACAATGGAAAGTCTTCATTCGAAGCTATGGTTGAATCTCCAAAAAGCCAATTATTTATGTGAGAAAATACGCTTTTTTCCACCGTAGTCTTTTTGAAACTCTTACACATTTCCCAGCGAATTTTTCTTTTCGTATCAAAAAAGTGTACATTGTCTCCAGTAAAGTGAAATGCAACGCAAATATCATAGCGCAAATAAGAAAAAAAATAATGGGAACAGAAAAGAAAATTCCAGAAACAACCTGTCAAGTAAATATAGACTGTGTTAATAGTTAGGATAAACTACCGAAACAATATATTTTTCGTGATATAACTATGTCCAGTCTTGTTTTAATTAACTGACAATCAAGAAGAGCAATTTTGAAAGCTAATTGTCAATATCATTCTCTAATTATAATCCAAAGGCTTTAATCAACTACAGGCGCAATTTACAAAACTCCATTATCTAGGTTAAATCAAGAAGCTGCTTTCCAATGAAGTATTTTTTAAAATCTTAAACATTTCCCAGCAAATCTTCCTTTCCCTTTCAAAAAAGTACGCATTGTGTACAGTGATATACAATAAAACACACATATCACGGCGCAAATATGCAAAAAAGTATTTTAGGCCGAACACAAAATTCCAAAATACCCTTGTCAATCTCCAAAAAGCTACTTATTTATGTGAAAAAATATGCTGTTTTCCACCGTAATTTTCCAAGATGAGTAATTTTGAAGGCTAATTGTCAATATCATTCCCTAGTTATAATCGAAAGGCTTTAATCAAAACTACGGCGCAATTTACAAAACTCCATTATCTAGGTTAATCAAGAAGCTTCTTTCCAATTCAGTATTTTTTAAAATCTTAAACATTTCCCAGCAAATCTTCCTTCTCCTATCAAAAAAGTACGCATTGTGTACAGTGATATACAATAAAACACACATATCACGGCGCAAATATGCAAAAAAGTATTTTAGGCCGAACACAAAATTCCAGAATACCTTTGTATTCCTATTAATTACGATAAATTACCACGACAATGCTTTTCCTTATATAATTGTATCCACGCTTGTTGTAATTCTACAACAATAACATGGCTAGTTCATATATGAACCTTGCCTATAGGCTAATTTTTCAATAGCAATCACTACAATGGAAAGTCTTCATTCGAAGCTATGGTTCAATCTCCAAAAAGCCAATTATTTATCTGAGAAAATAAGCTTTTTTTCACCGTAGTCTTTTTGAAACTCTTACACATTTCCCAGCGAATTTTTCTTTTCGTATCAAAAAAGTGTACATTGTCTCCAGTAAAGTGAAATGCAACGCAAAAATCATAGCGCAAATAAGAAAAAAATAATGGGAACAGAAAAGAAAATTCCAGAAGCAACCTGTCAAGTAAATATAGACTGTGTTAATATTTAGGATAAACTACCGAAACAATATACTTTTCGTGATATAACTATGTCCAGACTTGTTTTAATTAACTGACAATCAAGAAGAGCAATTTTGAAGGCTAATTGTCAAAATCATTCTCTATTTACAATCCAAAGGCTTTAATCAAAACTACGGCGCAAATTACAAAACTCCATTATCTAGGTTAATCAAGAAGCTGCTTTCCAATGCAGTATTTTTTAAATTCTTAAACATTTACCAGCAAATCTTCCTTTTCCTATCAAAAAAGTACGCATTGTCTACAGTGATATACAATAAAACACACATATCACGGCGCAAATATGCAAAAAATATTTGAGGCCGAACACAAAATTCCAGAATACCTTTGTATTCCTGTTAATTACGATAAATTACGGCGACAATGCTTTTCCTTTTATAATTGTATCAACGCTTGTTGTATTTCTACAACAATAACATGGCTATAGGCTAATTTTTCAATAGCAATCACTACCATGGAAAGTCTTCATTCGAAGCTATGGTTCAATCTCCAAAAAGCCAAATATTTATGTGAGAAAATACGCTTTTTTCCAATAACAATAACATGGCTATAGGCTAATTTTTCAATAGCAATCACTACCATGGAAAGTCTTCATTCGAAGCTATGGTTCAATCTCCAAAAAGCCAAATATTTATGTGAGAAAATACGCTTTTTTCCACCGTAGTCTTTTTGAAACTCTTACACATTTCCCAGCGAATTTTTCTTTTCGTATCAAAAAAGTGTACATTGTCTCCAGTAAAGTTAAATGCAACGCAAATATCATAGCGCAAATAAGAAAAAAAATAATGGGAACAGAAAAGAAAATTCCAGACACAACCTGTCAAGTAAATATAGACTGTGTTAATAATTAGGATAAACTACCGAAACAATATACTTTTCATGATATAACTATTTCCAGTCTTGTTTTAATTAACTGACAATGAAGAAGAGCAATTTTGAAAGCTAATTGTCAATATCATTCTCTAATTACAATCCAAAGGCTTTAATCAAAACTACGGCGCAATTTACAAAACTCCATTATCTATTTTACTCAAGAAACTGCTTTCCAATGAAGTATTTTTTAAAATCTTAAACATATACCAGCAAATCTTCATTTTCCTATCAAAAAAGTACGCATTGTGTACAGTGATATGCAATAAAACACACATATCACGGCGCAAATATGCAAAAAAGTATTTTAGGCCGAACACAAAATTCAAAAATACCCTTGTCAATCTCCAAAAAGCTACTTATTTATGTGAAAAAATATGCTGTTTTCCACCGTAAGTTTCCAAGATGAGTAATTTTGAAGACTAATTGTCAATATCATTCCCTAGTTATAATCGAAAGGTTTGAATCAAAAATAAAGCCCAATCGACAAAACGCCATTACCTAGGTTAATCAAGAAGCTGCTTTCCAATGCAGTAATTTTTAAAATCTTAAACATTTCTCAGCAAATCTTTCTTTTCCTATCAAAAAAGTAGGCATTGTGTACAGTGATAACAATAAAACACACATATCACGGCGCAAATATGCAAAAAAGTATTTGAGGCCGAACACAAAATTCCAGAATACCTTTGTATTCCTATTAATTACGATAAATTACCAGGACAATGCTTTTCCTTATATAATTGTATCCACGCTTGTTGTAATTCTACAACAATAAAATGGCTAATTCATATATGAACCTTGCCTATAGGCTAATTTTTCAATAGCAATCACTACAATGGAAAGTCTTCATTCGAAGCTATGGTTCAATCTCCAAAAAGCCAATTATTTATGTGAGAAAATAAGCTTTTTTTCACCGTAGTCTTTTTGAAACTCTTACACATTTCCCAGCGAATTTTTCTTTTCGTATCAAAAAAGTGTACATTGTCTCCAGTAAAGTGAAATGCAACGCAAAAATCATAGCGCAAATAAGAAAAAAAAATAATGGGAACAGAAAAGAAAATTCCAGAAACAACCTGTCAAGTAAATATAGACTGTGTTAATATTTAGGATAAACTACCGAAACAATATACTTTTCGTGATATAACTATGTCCAGACTTGTTTTAGTTAACTGACAATCAAGAAGAGCAATTTTGAAGGCTAATTGTCAATATCATACTCTAAATACAATCCAAAGGCTTT
>NW_021164310.1:0-13201 GCF_004324835.1 Dendronephthya gigantea | reverse complement strand
GCTCGATTGAAGCCGGACGCTCGAATGCAAGCTCTTAGTGGGCCATTTTTAGTATGCAGAACTGGTGTTGCGGGATCAACTGAACGCCGAGTTAGCGAAATGTGTTAGTTGATATTGACATGAGATTTTCATGCAATTTGCCTGAAAAGACAATGGTGCGAAGCTACCATCTGTTAAATTATGATTGAACGCCTCTAAACCAGAATTCGTGCTAGAACGCAACGATTCCTTTTCTCTGGACGACTTAAGCGAACACGAATAACAGACGCGATCTTTCGCGCCTCCTGCGTCACAACGTGCCCACGGAGCGGACCATGCTCCCAAGCACTACAACGATCAAAATCTAAATTTTCCAGAGCTAAATCATTTGCAGACGACTTAAATAAAGAACGGGGTAATGTAAGCAGTAGAAAGTAGCCTTGTTGCTATGATCTGCTGAGATTAAACCCTTTTTCTGCGATTTGTTTTTTTTTCCAAAACTCGAACATCCTCGGCGAAGTCGACCTAAGAGCAGAACAAGTCCTTGTCTCTTGAACATGTCCGCAGAAGAGGCCAACAACTCGAGGTCGATCGAACATGTTCGGCAGAAGAGGCCAACAAGTCGTAGTCTCTCTAACATGAACGGCAGAAGAGGGGAACAACTCGAGATCTTCTTTAACATGTTCGGGTAAGTAGC
The DNA here is from genome assembly GCF_004324835.1 of Dendronephthya gigantea. Classification (NCBI taxonomy): domain Eukaryota; kingdom Metazoa; phylum Cnidaria; class Anthozoa; order Malacalcyonacea; family Nephtheidae; genus Dendronephthya; species Dendronephthya gigantea. The sequence continues at coordinate 12,525 of NW_021164310.1, read as the reverse complement.
GATTTTGACCCCGACCAAGAAGGGAAAAACTCGAGGTCTTTCGAACAAGTTCGAAAAAGTCTCGATTTCGACCAGCACTAAGACGGGTGAAAATCGAATTCTCCCGAACATGTCCAAAAAAGTCCCGGTTTGGACCCGCAGTAGTTGGGGAAAATGTCGAGGTATCTCGAACATGCTCGAAAAAAGGTCGCGATTTCGCTGTGGTCGATTCGAGCGAAATAACGATGTCGCCGAAGTTAGCTTGCTCGGGTCATGACCAAGGAGGATGTTTGGGAAGATGGAATGCGGTTTGTGAAACATTGTCAACATCGATCTTCAAGGAGGATGTTGCGGCGAACGGTTCTCCGGTTAATATTTTTACTATATATGAGGGGCATGTGCTCTGTGAATGAGTTCGAGTGCGAAATCAACATTGCTCGTTGTGGTGAAGAAGTCAAATGCGTCCAATCGTATGGCTGGCTTTCTTTCCACCTTCGGGTAAAAAGGCGTTGCGTTAATCGAAGTTTTGCTTCAAAGTTGGCTATATAAGAGGGGTATATGTGCTCCGTGAATTAGTACAAGTGCGAAACGAACATCGCTCGTCGTGGTGGGGAAGTCGGCTGCGTCCGATCGTATGCTGCATTTCTTTCCACTTTCGGGTGAAAAAGCGTTGTTTTTATCGAAGTTTGTGTTCGAGGTTGGGCTATAACTGAGGAGCATGTACTCCGTGAATTAGTACAAGTGCGAAACGAACATCGCTCGTCGTGGTGGGAAGTCGGTTGCGTCCGATCGTATGCTGCATTTCTTTCCACTTTCGGGTGAAAAAGCGTTGTTTTTATCGAAGTTTGTGTTCGAGGTTGGGCTATAACTGAGGAGCATGTACTCCGTGAATTAGTACAAGTGCGAAACGAACATCGCTCGTCGTGGTGGGGAAGTCGGTTGCGTCCGATCGTATGCTGCATTTCTTTCCACTTTCGGGTGAAAAAGCGTTGTTTTTATCGAAGTTTGTGTTCGAGGTTGGGCTATAACTGAGGAGCATGTACTCCGTGAATTAGTACAAGTGCGAAACGAACATCGCTCGTCGTGGTGGGGAAGTCGGTTGCGTCCGATCGTATGCTGCATTTCTTTCCACTTTCGGGTGAAAAAGCGTTGTTTTTATCGAAGTTTGTGTTCGAGGTTGGGCTATAAATGAGGGGCATGTACTCCGTGAATTAGTACAGGTGCGAAACGAACGTTGCTTGTTGTGGTTGGGAAGTCAGCTGCGTATAATCGTATGCTTAGCTTTCCTGCCGCCTTCAGGCAAAGAAGTGTTGCATTCATCAGGCCGCATTCTGCCATTCTCCAGGTAAGTGCCATCTGGCTGGAGGAAGGTAGGTGTATTTATTTGTTTATATATTCCCCTCTGAATAGGAATGCACTCTACCCCGTCTCTGGTCAGCATGTACTAATTGTGTAAATTTTTTCTCTAGGGCTACTAAACTTATTCTTTCTCTTTCAGAACAAAGATGACCGATTTTAGTGTGATTACTAGGCCCAGCCCCTGCCCTGCACTGAGCCCAACCCCTTCCTTAGACCCCTATGCCTAAATTTTTCTGCCATGCTAATTGTAAATACTATTTTTCTAAGCTCTCGTTTCAGATAAAAGGTTCGTTGTGTTTTTTGTTGTGTTGTCTTGTGTTGTCCTGTAACATTCGAATGCGTCCACACATTCACGGCTGCCCCACTGGGGCTTGGGTTCGACTCCCAAGAATGTGACAATTTAGCCCTAAATCTTGGTTGTATGCTGGTCGTATATTGCTTTTCCTGCCCCTTTTGGGCGAGAAAGCGTTGCGTTCATCGAAGTTTTGCTTCGAAGTTAGTTATATATGAATGAGGGGCATCTGCTCCGTGAATGAGTGCGTGTGCGAAACGAACAACGCCAATCGTGGGAAGAGAGTCGGCTGCGTCTCGATCGTATGCTTCGGCTTTGCTTACGTTGCCTTTTAAATTATGAGAGGCCTTTGCTCCGTGAATTAGTACGAGAGCGAAACGAACGTCGCCTTGTCGTGGTGGGGAAGTCAGCTGCATCCGATCGTATGCCACCTTTCTTTCTGCCTTCGGGTGAAAAGGCGTTGCGTTAATCGATGTTTTGCTTCATCGTACCATCTAGTAGCTGGTTCCCTCCGAAGTTTCCATCAGGAAAGATGGAGTTCATACATGCAGTTTTATCAGGTAAAGCGGATGATTAGAGGTCTTAGGGTAGAAATGACCTTAACCTATTCTCAAACTTTAAAATGGTAAGAAGTCCCACTCGCTCGATTGAAGCCGGACGCTCGAATGCAAGCTCTTAGTGGGCCATTTTTAGTATGCAGAACTGGTGTTGCGGGATCAACTGAACGCCGAGTTAGCGAAATGTGTTAGTTGATATTGACATGAGATTTTCATGCAATTTGCCTGAAAAGACAATGGTGCGAAGCTACCATCTGTTAAATTATGATTGAACGCCTCTAAACCAGAATTCGCGCTAGAACGCAACGATTCCTTTTCTCTGGACGACTTAAGCGAACACGAATAACAGACGCGATCTTTCGCGCCTCCTGCGTCACAACGTGCCCACGGAGCGGACCATGCTCCCAAGCACTACAACGATCAAAATCTAAATTTTCCAGAGCTAAATCATTTGCAGACGACTTAAATAAAGAACGGGGTAATGTAAGCAGTAGAAAGTAGCCTTGTTGCTATGATCTGCTGAGATTAAACCCTTTTTCTGCGATTTGTTTTTTTTTCCAAAACTCGAACATCCTCGGCGAAGTCGACCTAAGAGCAGAACAAGTCCTTGTCTCTTGAACATGTCCGCAGAAGAGGCCAACAACTCGAGGTCGATCGAACATGTTCGGCAGAAGAGGCCAACAAGTCGTAGTCTCTCTAACATGAACGGCAGAAGAGGGGAACAACTCGAGATCTTCTTTAACATGTTCGGGTAAGTAGCGATTTCGACCCCGACCAAGAAGGGAAAAACTCGAGGTCTTTCGAACAAGTTCGAAAAAGTCTCGATTTCGACCAGCACTAAGACGGGTGAAAATCGAATTCTCCCGAACATGTCCAAAAAAGTCCCGGTTTGGACCCGCAGTAGTTGGGGAAAATGTCGAGGTATCTCGAACATGCTCGAAAAAAGGTCCCGATTTCGCTGTGGTCGATTCGAGCGAAATAGCGATGTCGCCGAAGTTAGCTTGCGCGGGTCATGACCAAGGAGGATGTTTGGGAAGATGGAATGCGGTTTGTGAAACATTGTCAACATCGATCTTCAAGGAGGATGTTGCGGCGAACGGTTCTCCGGTTAATATTTTTACTATATATGAGGGGCATGTGCTCTGTGAATGAGTGCGAGTGCGAAATCAACATTGCTCGTTGTGGTGAGGAAGTCAAATGCGTCCAATCGTATGGCTGGCTTTCTTTCCACCTTCGGGTAAAAAGGCGTTGCGTTAATCGAAGTTTTGCTTCAAAGTTGGCTATATAAGAGGGGTATATGTGCTCCGTGAATTAGTACGAGTGCAAAACGAACATCGCTCGTCGTGGTGGGGAAGTCGGTTGCGTCCGATCGTATGCTGCATTTCTTTCCACTTTCGGGTGAAAAAGCGTTGTTTTTATCGAAGTTTGTGTTCGAGGTTGGGCTATAACTGAGGAGCATGTACTCCGTGAATTTGTACAAGTGCGAAACGAACATCGCTCGTCGTGGTGGGGAAGTCGGTTGCGTCCGATCGTATGCTGCATTTCTTTCCACTTTCGGGTGAAAAAGCGTTGTTTTTATCGAAGTTTGTGTTCGAGGTTGGGCTATAACTGAGGAGCATGTACTCCGTGAATTAGTACAAGTGCGAAACGAACATCGCTCGTCGTGGTGGGGAAGTCGGTTGCGTCCGATCGTATGCTGCATTTCTTTCCACTTTCGGGTGAAAAAGCGTTGTTTTTATCGAAGTTTGTGTTCGAAGTTAGTTATATATGAATGAGGGGCATGTGCTCCGTGAATGAGTGCGTGTGCGAAACGAACAACGCCAATCGTGGGAAGAAAGTCGGTTGCGTCTGATCGTATGCCGGCTTTCTTACCGCCTTCGGGTGAAAAGACGTTGCGTTGATCGATGTTTTGCTTCGAAGTTGCCTATAAATTATGAGAGGCCTTTGCTCCGTGAATTAGTACGAGAGCGAAACGAACGTCGCCTTGTCGTGGTGGGGAAGTCAGCTGCATCCGATCGTATGCCACCTTTCTTTCTGCCTTCGGGTGAAAAGGCGTTGCGTTAATCGATGTTTTGCTTCATCGTACCATCTAGTAGCTGGTTCCCTCCGAAGTTTCCATCAGGAAAGATGGAGTTCATACATGCAGTTTTATCAGGTAAAGCGGATGATTAGAGGTCTTAGGGTAGAAATGACCTTAACCTATTCTCAAACTTTAAATTGGTAAGAAGTCCCACTCGCTCGATTGAAGCCGGACGCTCGAATGCAAGCTCTTAGTGGGCCATTTTTAGTATGCAGAACTGGTGTTGCGGGATCAACTGAACGCCGAGTTAGCGAAATGTGTTAGTTGATATTGACATGAGATTTTCATGCAATTTGCCTGAAAAGACAATGGTGCGAAGCTACCATCTGTTAAATTATGATTGAACGCCTCTAAACCAGAATTCGTGCTAGAACGCAACGATTCCTTTTCTCTGGACGACTTAAGCGAACACGAATAACAGACGCGATCTTTCGCGCCTCCTGCGTCACAACGTGCCCACGGAGCGGACCATGCTCCAAGCACTACAACGATCAAAATCTAAATTTTCCAGAGCTAAATCATTTGCAGACGACTTAAATAAAGAACGGGGTAATGTAAGCAGTAGAAAGTAGCCTTGTTGCTATGATCTGCTGAGATTAAACCCTTTTTCTGCGATTTGTTTTTTTTTCCAAAACTCGAACATCCTCGGCGAAGTCGACCTAAGAGCAGAACAAGTCCTTGTCTCTTGAACATGTCCGCAGAAGAGGCCAACAACTCGAGGTCGATCGAACATGTTCGGCAGAAGAGGCCAACAAGTCGTAGTCTCTCTAACATGAACGGCAGAAGAGGGGAACAACTCGAGATCTTCTTTAACATGTTCGGGTAAGTAGCGATTTTGACCCCGACCAAGAAGGGAAAAACTCGAGGTCTTTCGAACAAGTTCGAAAAAGTCTCGATTTCGACCAGCACTAAGACGGGTGAAAATCGAATTCTCCCGAACATGTCCAAAAAAGTCCCGGTTTGGACCCGCAGTAGTTGGGGAAAATGTCGAGGTATCTCGAACATGCTCGAAAAAAGGTCGCGATTTCGCTGTGGTCGATTCGAGCGAAATAACGATGTCGCCGAAGTTAGCTTGCTCGGGTCATGACCAAGGAGGATGTTTGGGAAGATGGAATGCGGTTTGTGAAACATTGTCAACATCGATCTTCAAGGAGGATGTTGCGGCGAACGGTTCTCCGGTTAATATTTTTACTATATATGAGGGGCATGTGCTCTGTGAATGAGTTCGAGTGCGAAATCAACATTGCTCGTTGTGGTGAAGAAGTCAAATGCGTCCAATCGTATGGCTGGCTTTCTTTCCACCTTCGGGTAAAAAGGCGTTGCGTTAATCGAAGTTTTGCTTCAAAGTTGGCTATATAAGAGGGGTATATGTGCTCCGTGAATTAGTACAAGTGCGAAACGAACATCGCTCGTCGTGGTGGGGAAGTCGGCTGCGTCCGATCGTATGCTGCATTTCTTTCCACTTTCGGGTGAAAAAGCGTTGTTTTTATCGAAGTTTGTGTTCGAGGTTGGGCTATAACTGAGGAGCATGTACTCCGTGAATTAGTACAAGTGCGAAACGAACATCGCTCGTCGTGGTGGGGAAGTCGGTTGCGTCCGATCGTATGCTGCATTTCTTTCCACTTTCGGGTGAAAAAGCGTTGTTTTTATCGAAGTTTGTGTTCGAGGTTGGGCTATAACTGAGGAGCATGTACTCCGTGAATTAGTACAAGTGCGAAACGAACATCGCTCGTCGTGGTGGGGAAGTCGGTTGCGTCCGATCGTATGCTGCATTTCTTTCCACTTTCGGGTGAAAAAGCGTTGTTTTTATCGAAGTTTGTGTTCGAGGTTGGGCTATAACTGAGGAGCATGTACTCCGTGAATTAGTACAAGTGCGAAACGAACATCGCTCGTCGTGGTGGGGAAGTCGGTTGCGTCCGATCGTATGCTGCATTTCTTTCCACTTTCGGGTGAAAAAGCGTTGTTTTTATCGAAGTTTGTGTTCGAGGTTGGGCTATAAATGAGGGGCATGTACTCCGTGAATTAGTACAGGTGCGAAACGAACGTTGCTTGTTGTGGTTGGGAAGTCAGCTGCGTATAATCGTATGCTTAGCTTTCCTGCCGCCTTCAGGCAAAGAAGTGTTGCATTCATCAGGCCGCATTCTGCCATTCTCCAGGTAAGTGCCATCTGGCTGGAGGAAGGTAGGTGTATTTATTTGTTTATATATTCCCCTCTGAATAGGAATGCACTCTACCCCGTCTCTGGTCAGCATGTACTAATTGTGTAAATTTTTTCTCTAGGGCTACTAAACTTATTCTTTCTCTTTCAGAACAAAGATGACCGATTTTAGTGTGATTACTAGGCCCAGCCCCTGCCCTGCACTGAGCCCAACCCCTTCCTTAGACCCCTATGCCTAAATTTTTCTGCCATGCTAATTGTAAATACTATTTTTCTAAGCTCTCGTTTCAGATAAAAGGTTCGTTGTGTTTTTTGTTGTGTTGTCTTGTGTTGTCCTGTAACATTCGAATGCGTCCACACATTCACGGCTGCCCCACTGGGGCTTGGGTTCGACTCCCAAGAATGTGACAATTTAGCCCTAAATCTTGGTTGTATGCTGGTCGTATATTGCTTTTCCTGCCCCTTTTGGGCGAGAAAGCGTTGCGTTCATCGAAGTTTTGCTTCGAAGTTAGTTATATATGAATGAGGGGCATCTGCTCCGTGAATGAGTGCGTGTGCGAAACGAACAACGCCAATCGTGGGAAGAGAGTCGGCCCGTGAATGAGTGCGTGTGCGAAACGAACAACGCCATCGTGGAAGAGAGTCGGCTGCGTCTGATCGTATCCGGCTTTCTTACGGTTTATAATTAGAGAGGCTTTGCTCCGTGAATTAGTACGAGAGCGAAACGAACGTCGCCTTGTCGTGGTGGGGAAGTCAGCTGCATCCGATCGTATGCCACCTTTCTTTCTGCCTTCGGGTGAAAAGGCGTTGCGTTAATCGATGTTTTGCTTCATCGTACCATCTAGTAGCTGGTTCCCTCCGAAGTTTCCATCAGGAAAGATGGAGTTCATACATGCAGTTTTATCAGGTAAAGCGGATGATTAGAGGTCTTAGGGTAGAAATGACCTTAACCTATTCTCAAACTTTAAAATGGTAAGAAGTCCCACTCGCTCGATTGAAGCCGGACGCTCGAATGCAAGCTCTTAGTGGGCCATTTTTAGTATGCAGAACTGGTGTTGCGGGATCAACTGAACGCCGAGTTAGCGAAATGTGTTAGTTGATATTGACATGAGATTTTCATGCAATTTGCCTGAAAAGACAATGGTGCGAAGCTACCATCTGTTAAATTATGATTGAACGCCTCTAAACCAGAATTCGTGCTAGAACGCAACGATTCCTTTTCTCTGGACGACTTAAGCGAACACGAATAACAGACGCGATCTTTCGCGCCTCCTGCGTCACAACGTGCCCACGGAGCGGACCATGCTCCCAAGCACTACAACGATCAAAATCTAAATTTTCCAGAGCTAAATCATTTGCAGACGACTTAAATAAAGAACGGGGTAATGTAAGCAGTAGAAAGTAGCCTTGTTGCTATGATCTGCTGAGATTAAACCCTTTTTCTGCGATTTGTTTTTTTTTCCAAAACTCGAACATCCTCGGCGAAGTCGACCTAAGAGCAGAACAAGTCCTTGTCTCTTGAACATGTCCGCAGAAGAGGCCAACAACTCGAGGTCGATCGAACATGTTCGGCAGAAGAGGCCAACAAGTCGTAGTCTCTCTAACATGAACGGCAGAAGAGGGGAACAACTCGAGATCTTCTTTAACATGTTCGGGTAAGTAGCGATTTCGACCCCGACCAAGAAGGGAAAAACTCGAGGTCTTTCGAACAAGTTCGAAAAAGTCTCGATTTCGACCAGCACTAAGACGGGTGAAAATCGGAATTCTCCCGAACATGTCCAAAAAAGTCCCGTTTGGACCCGCAGTAGTTGGGGAAAATGTCGAGGTATCTCGAACATGCTCGAAAAAAGGTCCCGATTCGCTGTGGTCGATTCGAGCGAAAATAGCGATGTCGCCGAAGTTAGCTTGCGCGGGTCATGACCAAGGAGGATTTGGGAAATGGAATGCGGTTTGTGAAACATTGTCAACATCGATCTTCAAGGAGGATGTTGCGGCGAACGGTTCTCCGGTTAATATTTTACTATATATGAGGGCATGTGCTCTGTGAATGAGTGCGAGTGCGAAATCAACATTGCTCGTGGTGAGGAAGTCAAATGCGTCCATCGTATGCTGGCTTTCTTCCACCTTCGGGTAAAAGGCGTTGCGTTAATCGAAGTTTTGCTTCAAAGTTGGCTATATAAGAGGGTATATGTGCTCCGTGAATTACGAGTGCAAACGAACATCGCTCGTCGTGTGGGAAGTCGGTTGCGTCCGATCGTATGCTGCATTTCTTTCCACTTTCGGGTGAAAAAGCGTTGTTTTTATCGAAGTTTGTGTTCGAGGTTGGGCTATAACTGAGGAGCATGTACTCCGTGAATTGTACAAGTGCGAAACGAACATCGCTCGTCGTGGTGGGGAAGTCGGTTGCGTCCGATCGTATGCTGCATTTCTTTCCACTTTCGGGTGAAAAAGCGTTTTTTATCGAAGTTTGTGTTCGAGGTTGGGCATAACTGAGGGCATGTACTCCGTGAATTAGTACAAGTGCGAAACGAACATCGCTCGTCGTGGTGGGGAAGTCGGTTGCGTCCGATCGTATGCTGCATTTCTTTCCACTTTCGGGTGAAAAAGCGTTGTTTTTATCGAAGTTTGTGTTCGAAGTTAGTTATATATGAATGAGGGGCATGTGCTCCGTGAATGAGTGCGTGTGCGAAACGAACAACGCCAATCGTGGGAAGAAAGTCGGCTGCGTCTGATCGTATGCCGGCTTTCTTACCGCCTTCGGGTGAAAAGACGTTGCGTTGATCGATGTTTTGCTTCGAAGTTGCCTATAAATTATGAGAGGCCTTTGCTCCGTGAATTAGTACGAGAGCGAAACGAACGTCGCCTTGTCGTGGTGGGGAAGTCAGCTGCATCCGATCGTATGCCACCTTTCTTTCTGCCTTCGGGTGAAAAGGCGTTGCGTTAATCGATGTTTTGCTTCATCGTACCATCTAGTAGCTGGTTCCCTCCGAAGTTTCCATCAGGAAAGATGGAGTTCATACATGCAGTTTTATCAGGTAAAGCGGATGATTAGAGGTCTTAGGGTAGAAATGACCTTAACCTATTCTCAAACTTTAAATTGGTAAGAAGTCCCACTCGCTCGATTGAAGCCGGACGCTCGAATGCAAGCTCTTAGTGGGCCATTTTTAGTATGCAGAACTGGTGTGCGGGATCAACTGAACGCCGAGTTAGCGAAATGTGTTAGTTGATATTGACATGAGATTTTCATGCAATTTGCCTGAAAAGACAATGGTGCGAAGCTACCATCTGTTAAATTATGATTGAACGCCTCTAAACCAGAATTCGTGCTAGAACGCAACGATTCCTTTTCTCTGGACGACTTAAGCGAACACGAATAACAGACGCGATCTTTCGCGCCTCCTGCGTCACAACGTGCCCACGGAGCGGACCATGCTCCAAGCACTACAACGATCAAAATCTAAATTTTCCAGAGCTAAATCATTTGCAGACGACTTAAATAAAGAACGGGGTAATGTAAGCAGTAGAAAGTAGCCTTGTTGCTATGATCTGCTGAGATTAAACCCTTTTTCTGCGATTTGTTTTTTTTTCCAAAACTCAAACATCCTCGGCGAAGTCGACCTAAGAGCAGAACAAGTCCTTGTCTCTTGAACATGTCCGCAGAAGAGGCCAACAACTCGAGGTCGATCGAACATGTTCGGCAGAAGAGGCCAACAAGTCGTAGTCTCTCTAACATGAACGGCAGAAGAGGGGAACAACTCGAGATCTTCTTTAACATGTTCGGGTAAGTAGCGATTTTGACCCCGACCAAGAAGGGAAAAACTCGAGGTCTTTCGAACAAGTTCGAAAAAGTCTCGATTTCGACCAGCACTAAGACGGGTGAAAATCGAATTCTCCCGAACATGTCCAAAAAAGTCCCGGTTTGGACCCGCAGTAGTTGGGGAAAATGTCGAGGTATCTCGAACATGCTCGAAAAAAGGTCGCGATTTCGCTGTGGTCGATTCGAGCGAAATAACGATGTCGCCGAAGTTAGCTTGCTCGGGTCATGACCAAGGAGGATGTTTGGGAAGATGGAATGCGGTTTGTGAAACATTGTCAACATCGATCTTCAAGGAGGATGTTGCGGCGAACGGTTCTCCGGTTAATATTTTTACTATATATGAGGGGCATGTGCTCTGTGAATGAGTTCGAGTGCGAAATCAACATTGCTCGTTGTGGTGAAAAGTCAAATGCGTCCAATCGTATGGCTGGCTTTCTTTCCACCTTCGGGTAAAAAGGCGTTGCGTTAATCGAAGTTTTGCTTCAAAGTTGGCTATATAAGAGGGGTATATGTGCTCCGTGAATTAGTACAAGTGCGAAACGAACATCGCTCGTCGTGGTGGGGAAGTCGGCTGCGTCCGATCGTATGCTGCATTTCTTTCCACTTTCGGGTGAAAAAGCGTTGTTTTTATCGAAGTTTGTGTTCGAGGTTGGGCTATAACTGAGGAGCATGTACTCCGTGAATTAGTACAAGTGCGAAACGAACATCGCTCGTCGTGGTGGGGAAGTCGGTTGCGTCCGATCGTATGCTGCATTTCTTTCCACTTTCGGGTGAAAAAGCGTTGTTTTTATCGAAGTTTGTGTTCGAGGTTGGGCTATAACTGAGGAGCATGTACTCCGTGAATTAGTACAAGTGCGAAACGAACATCGCTCGTCGTGGTGGGGAAGTCGGTTGCGTCCGATCGTATGCTGCATTTCTTTCCACTTTCGGGTGAAAAAGCGTTGTTTTTATCGAAGTTTGTGTTCGAGGTTGGGCTATAACTGAGGAGCATGTACTCCGTGAATTAGTACAAGTGCGAAACGAACATCGCTCGTCGTGGTGGGGAAGTCGGTTGCGTCCGATCGTATGCTGCATTTCTTTCCACTTTCGGGTGAAAAAGCGTTGTTTTTATCGAAGTTTGTGTTCGAGGTTGGGCTATAAATGAGGGGCATGTACTCCGTGAATTAGTACAGGTGCGAAACGAACGTTGCTTGTTGTGGTTGGGAAGTCAGCTGCGTATAATCGTATGCTTAGCTTTCCTGCCGCCTTCAGGCAAAGAAGTGTTGCATTCATCAGGCCGCATTCTGCCATTCTCCAGGTAAGTGCCATCTGGCTGGAGGAAGGTAGGTGTATTTATTTGTTTATATATTCCCCTCTGAATAGGAATGCACTCTACCCCGTCTCTGGTCAGCATGTACTAATTGTGTAAATTTTTCTCTAGGGCTACTAAACTTATTCTTTCTCTTTCAGAACAAAGATGACCGATTTTAGTGTGATTACTAGGCCCAGCCCCTGCCCTGCACTGAGCCCAACCCCTTCCTTAGACCCCTATGCCTAAATTTTTCTGCCATGCTAATTGTAAATACTATTTTTCTAAGCTCTCGTTTCAGATAAAAGGTTCGTTGTGTTTTTGTTGTGTTGTCTTGTGTTGTCCTGTAACATTCGAATGCGTCCACACATTCACGGCTGCCCCACTGGGGCTTGGGTTCGACTCCCAAGAATGTGACAATTTAGCCCTAAATCTTGGTTGTATGCTGGTCGTATATTGCTTTTCCTGCCCCTTTTGGGCGAGAAAGCGTTGCGTTCATCGAAGTTTTGCTTCGAAGTTAGTTATATATGAATGAGGGGCATCTGCTCCGTGAATGAGTGCGTGTGCGAAACGAACAACGCCAATCGTGGGAAGAGAGTCGGCTGCGTCTGATCGTATGCCGGCTTTCTTACGGCCTTCGGGTGAAAAGACGTTGCGTTGATCGATGTTTTGCTTCGAAGTTGCCTATAAATTATGAGAGGCCTTTGCTCCGTGAATTAGTACGAGAGCGAAACGAACGTCGCCTTGTCGTGGTGGGGAAGTCAGCTGCATCCGATCGTATGCCACCTTTCTTTCTGCCTTCGGGTGAAAAGGCGTTGCGTTAATCGATGTTTTGCTTCATCGTACCATCTAGTAGCTGGTCCCTCCGAAGTTTCCATCAGGAAAGATGGAGTTCATACATGCAGTTTTATCAGGTAAAGCGGATGATTAGAGGTCTTAGGGTAGAAATGACCTTAACCTATTCTCAAACTTTAAAATGGTAAGAAGTCCCACTC